>NW_019268520.1:4592756-4637210 GCF_002738365.1 Cucurbita moschata
AAAAAAAAAAAAAAAAAAAAAAAAAAAAAAAAAAAAAAAAAAAAAAAAAAAAAAAAAAAAAAACACCTAGGAGAGCAAAATTTGCGAGAAAAACAGAAATGTAAGTAAGATAACTGAGCAGAAACATACCAAAATCGAACTTGTTAGGGTGATTGGGAATGAAAATGGAGTTTCCAGAAATTCTCCAAGGGCTCGTTTTGGCGTCCGCCGCCGAGAGCGGCCTGGCTCGGACGGTTACATGAATCCTCTCCATTTCTAGTTCTCTTTCAGTCCAGTTTCCAGAGAGCGGGAGGATTGAGGATTTTCTTCGAAGCTGTTCTTCTTCTTCTTCTTCTTCTTCTTCGTTTTCGTTTTCCCGCCCTCGCACTTCTGCAAATTAGAGCGCCTTCAAAAATGAAGCTAACAAAATAAATAATAAATAATAAATAAATTATTCTTTGCATTTTTATTTTCTAATTTTAAAATTAAAATATATACTTTAAATGACTTAAGTATATAAAAATAACATATTAAAAGCATTTTATTTATTAATTTAATCAAATTAAAATTATAAAAAAACGATCAAATATGAGTTATTATTGCGATTATGGATGATATATAAAATTTTATATAATTTAATTTCTTTTTTTATTAACCATTTAATTTTCTTTTCTCCAATTATTATAATAATTTTTGGCTCCCTTTCTTTTCTTCTTCTTCCCAATTCTTTCTCCACTTTCTTCCTCTGCTGCAACCGCCACTGCCATCGTTGCCACCTCTTCCGCCTCCCCCTCCGCTCTCCGCCGCCATGTCGCCGCCCTTCTTCCAATCTCCTTTCTCTCTCTCTCTCTCTTGTTATACAGCCAGAAGATTGAGCTTCCGATTTTATATTATCAAGCGAAAAGGATATTGAAATCTGTAGAAAGAGGTTTTTTAGTTTCGATTTTTTAGGGTTTGTTCAACATAAGAAGCTCCTTCCTCCTCCACGTCCCTCCACGGCCGCATTGGGGAGTTTTGTTCTTGTCTCAAACTCCGTATCTCACGTGAAATCTCTCAATTCATTCAACAGTTCATTCAACCGTTCATCCAACTTAAGTGATATCTCTTCGCTATTAGACGAATACAACTCTCAGAATGGTATGATATTGTCTACTTTGAGAAACTATTTTTATTTATAAACCCTTAATCATGGGAGCTTATGCGTAAAGTGAACAATACCATATCATTGTAAAAAGTCGTGATTTCTAACATGTTATCAGAGTCATGCCCTAAAAAATGACTAAGACTCCAAAGGAGTCGAGCCTTGATTAAGGGGAGGCGTACTTTGTTCGAGAGGAGGTGTTGGATGATGAATGTTCCACATCCGCTAATTTAGGGAATAATCATGAGTTTATAGACAAAGAATACTCGCTAAATTGGTACGAGGCCTTTTGAGATGCCCAAAGCAAAGTCAGGGATGCTCAAAGTGGACAATATCATACTATTGTGGAAAGTTTTGTTCATCTAACAATCTCATCGTTCACCACTAACATCCTATCACACAGCCTCGTGTCTAGCTAGTAATAGCTCAAGTTCACAGCTGTTAGATATCGTCGATTATTTTTTCTTTTTCATGCTCGAAGATTTTAATATTAATTATTAATTTTGAAATTAAATAATATTTCTCCTTTTGGGTTCTACTTTAATTAAAAAAATAATAATAATAATTAATTAGTGACTATCTATTGACATTGCACTTCCCTTCGCCGGTTGTTGTCCTTGAAACTTACATTCAAAACATCCACTTTTAGCTGTCAATCTCAACCTACTTCAGTTGATTTTTTAAATACTTCAAAAAAAAATTATTGCATACAATTTAAAATTATAATCATCACTAATAAATCGTAAAATTACTCGAGAAAAACTTACCAAAAACGATAAAATTAATGGAGAAAAACTCACAAAAAATGGTAAAACAAAATTACGATAGTTAACCAATGTTTCACGATAATTGATAATTATATTACTTGTCAGCGGAACCGGTATTCATCTAGATACTGTCAATATTTTTGGGCTTTCTTTTATGGTCCTACCCTCACGGTTTTTGAGTTTTTCCATATGAGCTTCTCATTACACGTCTACTAGAGAAAGATTTCCACAGCCTTATGCATTAGTTTGGGGCTTTCGACATAAAAAAGCTGATCCGGCTTAGCTTCGCTATCGCTCATGACTTGTATTGTAGTCCTAGTCTTGTAGTCGACTTGAAATGTCATTTTTGTCTTTCTAATCCTAATGTCTTCTTCCTTCATTCATTTGCTTTTAGTTGCGGTAGCTCTTAGCAAGATACAGATAGTGAAACCAAAGCAATACTAAACGATGAGACTCTCAGTCAAGCCTAAACGTCCTTATTTCAAACTAAAGCACTAACAAGGCCCCTTCCTATATCGAGTGTTTCGTTCTCCTCCCCAACCAATGTGGGATATCACAGTGATGATAACATATATAGGAAATGTCGATCCATCAAATCTAAATCGTGCCATGATTTTTCGATATGATTCGGTCACTCATTGTTATTATAATATTTCCAATTTAATATAATTTGTAAGTCGTACGTGTCACTTCATCTTATCTCATTTTTATTTTAGTCACTAAACACTTAGGTTAATTATTATATGTATATGATAACGATGAAGATTCATGAACATCTTCTTTTATATGTCAATTTTAGACTGTTCCTCGAGAGTGGGAGACAACATCTTTATACAATCACAAAACAACTTCACAAACACTTTCCTTTTTAGAAAATTTATTTTGTCGGTATACGCAGCCTGAACGATAATTAATACACATTTCTCTTTTTCAAATTTTCGATACAAAAAATATGAGATGGCGTGACTATTTAATAGTTAATCGAACGAATACAAATCTATCTATATATGTATTATCGGTAAATAAATGCGAATCTCAATCTTAATTCAGTACGGTAACGATATTGTTTTTAGTTAAGATGACTATAATCATTCTTCAAAATACTCGAGAATAATAAGCATTTACAAAAAAAAAAAAAAAAGAACGAGTGCAATTACATCACATTGATTTGACAACTTGCTTTGCTATCATTTATTACAAAAACTAATAATCCCTTGTAATTATGTTTATAAAAATTGTTAATAAAATTTTGTTACGACTTATTAATAAAAAAGAAAATTCATTATATTATAATTTATTTATTTATTATTATTATTTTTGTTGTTGTTGTTGTGCATCCAAATCAATGCTTTTTCCTTAGGAGTGGAAGACAATGTGTGGGAGACAAGATTTGTACCAAATATAGTAATAATCAAAAGCTTGAGGACTAATTAGAAAACAAACCACTTCTTCTTTTGGAATATGCTTCTTTGGGCTATTTTGAATCCGTTTAGGGTTTTAAAAAATCGGGTCATTACAAGAAATAATGCATATTTTATAAAACTCATAATAGGGTCGAGATGTTACGTATTTGTCCTTTTTGGGTTTTTCTTTCACGTTTTTCTTCAAAATTTTTAAAACGTGTCTGCTAGGAAGAGGTTTCCACGTCCTCGCTGACACTCGTTTCTCTCTTTAATCGATGTAAGATCTCATAGTACTTTTAACATAGACTAGTCTTCACGTACATTTCTTGTGCCCTAAGGCAACAATGGTAACATTGAGACACTGCAATAGTGTCTCGTGCTATGAATTAAGTAACTCTCTTAGAATTTCAAAGAGAAAAATAGATGGACAATAAACCGAAATGTGGGTTGACATTATTGTAAGCATCATTTATCATACCTACATTAGAATCATCACACCCATTACCTCGACATGCCATCATCATGGTTTGGATTGAAAGGCATGACTATTACCTTTTTATTATAAAAATTATCAACGTGCCTTATGCCTTCGTACTCTAACAACACGATCACGTTAACTAGAAAATTTGAAGTATTTTAAGAGTAGATACTATATCGACGTATCGATACAGTTCCTTCAGTATGTCTTATGCTCGTTCATGTGTTTCTTACGAAAATTCTCATGAGGTCACCTAACATAGTATTGCTTTAAATTAAGCACGTTTTCCAAGTTACTATGATCGAGCCACAAAAAAAATTTATTTATTTTATTAGTATACGTAGAGACTTTTAATTCTTTTAAATCTTTTTAATTATCATATCCTTATAATTACTCGGGAGTCAATTTGAAGGTTGTATATAAAATTGATTAAAAAAAAAAACATTTAACCATAAATATTAATGATTTTCCACATATTTAAATTCCAAATTTCAGATATTTAATAAAATAAATGCAAGTTGATGTTTAGGAGAGCAGTGTCATCATTTAGATGCATGCACTTTCCCTTAATTCGCTTCTCTTTTCAAAATTTAAAGTAAAGAAAAAATAAATAAATAAAATTACTTTAATAAAAAAATGCTGTAAATTTCAAGTGGGATTTATAAATATTTAGGAAATTTAATTTATTTATACGTTTTTATTTTATTTTATTCTAATAGTCTAACTTTTAAAATATTTATTTTTAAAATATCTATTTTAGCTATATATTTTATTTTTCTTGTCAAATAATTATATTTAATTATATTTATCTTAGTAACTAATTATTCTTAATAAAATAAAATAATTAAAAACAAAGTATGGGGAAAATTTATAATTTAATTTAAGTATATGTCATAAATATTATATAAAAATACGTATAAAACTGTGTGCTGTTGGGTATTTAAAGCACAAGTGGATAATTCTTTTTATTAATATTTATTCCTTTTTGTTTCACCAACTTTCTTATATTCATAATAATAATCCTTTATATACCTATTTAATTCATTTATATTTTTAATTTTGTAATTATTTATTATCCAATATTAGTATAAATAATTTAATTTTAAAATTTTAAACGTAAACTATATAACTTTTACCGTGAAAAATGGTTAAAATTTAATGAAATATTTTATTTATATTAAGAAAAAGTCTATGGTGTTATTTTAAACTTACGAATTTAAAATTATAGAAATTAAACTAAATTAAAAAGATATTTAATAAGTTTTTTTTAATTAATTTTAAGTCTAATAAATTATTAAAAATTATTTAGATTAATTAAATTCAAAATTTAAAATTTTAAAATGTATTGAAAAATTGATTTATTTTTAAATAAAAGTAAGAAAAGGAAATAACATGCTCAAGTTTTCATCTCATTACACTTTATTTATATATATGTAAAAGAAAAAAAATGGAAAATTGGTATATACATTAAAGTAATAATAATAATAAACCGTTTGAATATAATCTAAGCGGAGAAAACGACCGTGAGTTTATAATCAAATAATATTATCTCACGTTTGAGGAAGCTCAAAGCAAACGAGAGGTTATATTCAAAATGAACAATATTATATTATTGTAGAGAGTCGTGTTTATCTTACAGGCGTATCAGGCAGGTGAGAAGTGGAGAGAGCACAAAAAAGAAGAACCCCTAATATCAAAACAGGCACAACAAGAACCGGCAATGGCGGCGGAGGAAGCGGCGGCAGGACCACCGGTAGTACCACCAGCGCCATCGTCCACAGCACCAGAACCACGCCGGAGAAGACTTTGTAACACTTCACCATCGATCATCGTAGGTTTCTAACTCCCCCTCTTCCATACGCGCCACCGCATCGGCGGGAAAGGCAGTGGTCGGAGCAATGAAACGACGGAGGCCGGGCTGAGGAACTTATGTATATATATATATAGAAGGACAAAGGTGCGGATCTTAGGCGCATGTTGGGGTCAGGGTATGGCCCACAAAGGCTTGGGAGACTGTCTTGATTCAGAGAACTTCAAAAAAAATAATATCTTCTACTTGGAATTTTTTAACACCATCTTCTCTGTTCTTCCCAATCATTCAATAAATATATATTTTCTAAGTTTTTTTTTTTAATTTAATTTTTATTATGTTACCCAATTTAGTTCCATTATAATTATATTTTATGTTTTTAGGGAACGTTGGCTAATTTAGAAAATGATAATGAGTTTATAAATAAAGAATACTCTCTCGGTTGGCATGATGCCTTTGGAGAAGCCCAAAACAAAATTTATGATCAAAGTAGACAATATCATACTACTGTGTGGAGAGTCATGTTCAGTTAACTTTCAGGTATGTTTAAAATTTTTTTTTTTAAGATTACGTGATCTAAATAGTAAATTTAAAAAATAATATTTTTATGTTTTTAGTGAGTTTATATTTAAAATTAAAAAAAAATTTTTTTTTATATTTAATTAAAATATGTATGGTATAATATATTATAAAGGATAATATATGTAAAATAATAATTATACAAAATTATGACTTTATTAATTTTGTAAACATATTCTGTTAATATTAATTATATTGGGGTTTATTAAAAGTTAATCAAATATATATTTGACCAATCAATTGTATGAATTATTAATTATGGATCCTTATCAATTGACTTACATGAATTTAAAATATGCTATTTAAGAAAATAATAGAAAAAGTTGACTTTTTAGAAGAAAAAAAAAACCAAAGTATTTTTTATTTTATTTTTATTTTTTTATGAAATGAGAGAAGACAATGATTTTATTAGAGAGATTATATATATATATATATATATATATACACTAAAAAATGTTGAGCATAATGACATGTAGTTTTTAAAATTCTCAGGACTCTATATTCATTGTACCAAAAATAAATAAATAAAGTTTCCAACTTCATGGCATCAATTTAGAGCCTTCCATTTAGATATATTTATTTATTTTTCTCTATTTATTGAGAAAGAATTAGATGTATTTATTTATTTTTCTCTAGTTATTGAGAAAGAATTTGTGGGTAATTTTTATTGCTACAAGAATAATTTTATCTACTTTATTTTAGGTTGATACAAATAAAAAATATTGGAAACAAACACAAAATAAAATTTCAAAAACATAATTTTTTTTAAAACAAGAAATTCACCAAGATTTCAAAAGTGAAAAACTAAATAAATAATAAAATATAGGCATAAATAGTTTTCATAAGCTTAAATTATTTAAAAGTATAAAATCATAAACTTAAGAAAGGCAAGTAATAAATAGATGCTAAATGGATGGTAGATTTAAGTTGAAAATAATTTATAAAATAATTAATATGGTAGGGTATAGTATAAAGTAGTTAAATAATTAGTATTGGCATCAAATTCAACACTATTTTATTTAATTAACCTAGTGGCTTGGTTAAGCTAGGCTCCTTGCTTAATTCATTGAATGAGGAGCAAAAGATATATAGCTTTTGATCTTGAAATAGAATCATCACCATGGTAGGCAAACTAAATCTAAAATGGTGAAATTTCACATCGGTTGGGAGGAGAACAAGACATTTTTTTTTGTAAAGATGTGAAAATCTCTCTCTAGCATACTCATTTTAAAATCTTGAGAGACATTGGAAAGGAAAGCCCAAAGAAGACAATATCTTCTATCAATAGGCTTGAACTGTTACAAATGGTATCAGAGTCACACCAAACGATGTGTCAGTGAAGAGGCTGAACCTCAAAAGGGGGAGACAGCCGGTGTGCCAGCTAAGACGCTGGGTTCCGAAGGAGGATGAATTGAGGAGAGTGGGAAAAACTTCTCCCTACTAGACGCATTTTAAAATTTCAAAGCAAAGTAAAAGAGAACCTGATACAAAAATTTACTCATAGTTAGAGATATGGAAGGCAGAAGACAGGGATGTGCATGAACCAGGAGACAAAAAAACTGAAGTGGAGGCAGCACCAAGAGATTCACCAATTTGGTGAAAGCTCTCATAATTTAAGATTAAAAGCTAAGAAAAGCACACTTCCACTAAACCACTGTGATTTAGTCAACCAAGTGACCCTCTTTCTTTTCCTTTGATTTTCTTTGCTAAGATTCCAACCCTACTTCAATTCAAAAGGGACCCAACTAATTTCAGTTCAAAATAAAAGCATTCAGAAGTAGTTTATAAGAAGAAATGACATTGTTCAGAGAGTTCTTGAAACCTGAAATGCAAGAAAGCAGACTAGATAGCAGGAAATAGAACAATGGCCAACAATGGCAAGCCAAGCCTAAGCTTATTTTAATCACAGTATTAACAGATGCTTTGCTTTGACAAGAATTGGGAAACCTAATGAACTACATGAAATCTACATATAGTTCTTTCTTACGCTGCAATTGATATTTACAGAGAGGTCGATACGAGAGAAGGCTTACTTGCTGAATGGCGGTGTAGATCAGGGCTCCTTCACCACCAAGTGATAGCCTTCACCGCCGAGTTATGCGAGCATTTTTCGTATCAAGAATTCCCATTTGTATCCCGGAAGTCGTAGAGTTGCAGCGTGGCAAATAAATCAGATGACCACAGCAACTGTTGTTTTGGGACTGTTTATGCAGACAGAAAGGTCACTTCTCCGGTGGCTGTTCTCACATACTCAGCACTAGCCTCTGGGGTATCTTCCTCACTAGGTGGAACCAGTTGCCAGAAGAGTGGTAAATAAGTTTCCCACTCGCTCAGGATGGCGGAGCCTTTGCTGCTACCAGTTTTTTCCTATTTATCAGAAGCAGTACAAATCTCAGTTCGTTCAAATGGAATCAATGGTTCCATCTTCAAATGGAGTTATGAATTGGAAAATACTTACAACATGGGCTTCAATGAGGCTCTTCAGCTGCATCTGCCCCACAGGCGCCGTTACTCTCTGAATTTTTACTATTTCTTTGTTAACCTGCTCATATTTCACATGAATTATCCACATAATTCATATTATTTTAACATAAACACAAGGTTAGCAATTAGAGGTGAAGATTGGCTAGAACGAGGCGTAAAAACCTTAGGAATAAGCGTATCATCCTCGTCAAGAATATAAGCTAAGCCTCCGGTCATTCCAGCAGCTACATTTCTTCCCACTCTGAATAAGTTCGATGCAAAAAAATGGTCAACATAGTCTTCTGTGATACCAACCAAATATACTGACTGACTGATAACTTGGATAAAAAGAAATTACATACTTGCCAAGTACAACAACACAACCACCGGTCATGTACTCACAGCAATGGTCACCAGTGCCTTCAACCACTGCCTCAGCAAGTGAATTTCTAACAGCAAACCTCTCCCCGGCTTTTCCTCTAACAAAAACTTGACCGCCAGTTGCTCCATACAGACATGTATTCCCCACTATGGCTGCTTCCTCAGGAACAAAACCGGTATTCTCGGTTGGAGTTACGACTAATTCACCCCCCGCCATACCCTTGCAGATATAAATGAAGTAAGAAACTATATAACATTCATGCATAAAATCACAACACAAAGATGGGCAATGAGAATTCATGTCCAAACTGGGTATCCATCTTAGATATTCTTAACTAGGAAAACACACAAGATATTTTCATGAGAACCTGGAATGTCATTAAAATTATCCAATGACCTATGAACAATCTTAAAAGCAGAGGCTTTTTGACTACTTATTGTAAAGGAAATAGTTTTCTCTTCCTCCAAAAGTTCAAAACATTACATGACAAACATGGGGTCGTGAATCAAGTTGCTTCATCTCTACTTGAGACACCAACTCTTTCAGTATAATAATATTTGAAGTACCTTTCCCACATAATCATTGGCCTCTCCTATGAGTCGAATGTTCATTCCAGGTGTAAGAAAGCACGCAAATGATTGTCCAGCGCTACCTGTGAACCTGAATACATGAAAGAAAATAGTGTTCACCAACATATGGCTATGCTTCCAATTTACTTCTCGTGACATTAGTAAAAGTTCTTCAAAATTTGCATCATACGTAATGTTCAGTTGGCCGGCAAAACCAGTGTCGCCATATTTCTTTGCAATCACCCCTGCTACACGCCCACAAACAGCACGATCAACATTGTATATCTTCACTGTCTTTTGTACTACTTTCTCACTCTGAATTGCATCTAATATCTGGGTACATAAATTGGAACAAAAAAAAAAAAAAAAAAAAATCAGGACATGGTCAAATAAGTCCAGCTAATATCATTTCACTTTTCACAGGTTCTTACGAAGTAAAAGTGGTTGCTAATAGAACAAATGGCGAACAAAACTCGCAGACTACTACATTTTCACATGAGGATCATTTATCATCTTCATTCATACCTGATGGTCTGAAAGTAGGATATCATCAAGAATAGGACCATTTGTGTGAACATCTTGATTGCGGATTTCAGTACTGCTCCATTTTGGTAATCCAACATTCTAGAAATAAGTTTAAGATGGTTATATAAGAACACCAATAATCAAGGACATAACTGCATGGTGATATAATCCTATAAACCTCCCAGGATGAAAAATCAAAAGTTCAAATGGTTTCATATAAATACATACAGAAAGCATATAATCAAGTTCGAGATGTTGTGTCTTCATCAAAGAGATATCTCGGGGTCTTAATAATTCTGTTCTTCCAATTATATCATCCAACTTTTCATATCCCAGCTGCGCCAGTGTACCCCTTACCTGAAACAAACAATAAAAATTCGATTACGCACCATAGAAACAAAAACTGAGCAAGATAAAATTACCAAAATGAAACGAGGAAGCTTCCAAGATTAAGATCTATAAAGATGACCAAATGAAATTATAAACAAATGGAAAACTACAGTGGCAGGAAGAGAAATAACCTCCTCAGCAACATAAAGAAAATAGTTGACAAGATCGCCAGGTACACCAGGAAAACGTGCACGTAGCTCCTCTCTCTGAAAAAAGAAAGAAATAGCAGCTGCCGGTCACGTATCAAATACATAAAAATATGAACATGAGGTTAAGCCGCAACTATATGAGTGGTTTCAACGTCCACAATAAAATTAGCTCTTACAAGCCATTTCACACAGTTTTCACAGCATCTAAGTTCTGAAACTCCGTATTCATTACCTGACTAGCAACACCAACTGGGCAGTTGTTAGTGTGGCATATGCGGGCCATCACACAACCAGTAGCAATCATGGCAACTGAACCAAAACCATATTCATCCGCACCCATTGCTGCGGCCATTAAGACATCAACTCCACTTTTAAAGCCACCATCGACTCTAAGAATGACCCTTTCTCTAAGTCCATTTTCAATAAGGGTCTGTATATCATCATTCAATGATCACAAGCCATGCCTTCAAAAAGAACAAAGTAATGATTACAAATAAGACAATGAATAGAACCTGATGTGTTTCTGTCAGTCCAAGTTCCCAAGGACCACCAGCATGCTTAATGGAACTTATAGGACTAGCTCCTGTTCCACCATCATGCCCGGATATCTGTAAGGCATATCAGATAGAATCAACCAAATGAATGGACTGAAATATTAAAAATTCAGAACTAATAAGAGAATTAGGCCTGAATATCATCCACGTTCATCTTTCCCTATTCTGCCGATTACAAATTTAATGCTTGCAAGCTTTAAATTAAAAGGAGTTGGAAGATGATAGAAGTACATACGCTCATTTGAAAAGATATGATATTGACAATATATTTTATGGCATTGCACGTCATAACCATTATTCAAAGATTCAAACTACTAAGAGAATTAATCAACTAGCATTCTTCTTTTCCTATTCTTCAAATTAATATATCTTTCCTGCCTGCAGCTTGACAAAATGTGAAGAAAATTGTCAGCTTGTGTTTTCTATAGCAATGCAACCCGAGGGGAAGGGGTTAAGCTTTCAAAAGCAAAGTGCACTTTAGTAGACAAAACACGGAAATTCTGAACGGTTTCAATTTAGTTCTCAAAATAATCAATGCTTCAAGTCTAGCATGCACAAGTCATCAATGTTCTGAATTATAAAACGAAATGCTCTATACTAATATTATAACTCTGGAAACAAAAACTATAACATTACCAAATGTAGAGAGATTGAGACCAGCCAACTTGTATAGAACATCAGTTATACTGTAGAACATAAATTACAGACTGCTCCATAAATTGATGGAAATTTGAACTATAGATACCTGTATAATATCAGCATTACCCTTAGCAACCCCAGAAGCCACCGTTCCAATTCCAGCTTCAGCAACAAGCTTTACTGATACCTTAGCCTTTGGGTTCACCTTTTTTTTTTTTTTTTGTTGGTGAAATGGACGAGATGGTTTTCATCAGAATTCCAGGCGCATCTCATCAGTAACTAAATATAAATGACTAAATTGAGCAAGCCGCAAAGAACTACCTGATGAAGGTCAAAGATCAGCTGTGCAAGATCCTCTATAGAATAAATGTCATGATGTGGAGGTGGAGATATAAGTGGAACACCAGGTTTTGAATTTCTCAACCTTGCAATGTAAGCACTAACTTTCTTTCCAGGTAATTGGCCACCTTCTCCAGGCTTTGCACCTTGTGCAATTTTGATTTCTAATTGATCAGCATTGGCCAAGAATGTTGGAGTGACACCAAAACGTCCAGAAGCAACCTGAAGAAGATAAAATAAACCACATTTTAGAAAGAAAGTGCAGCTAAATTTCCTTACTGACAATCCAACAATTTTCAACTGTACATTGACTATGTACCTCAACATAGGATAAAAGTGTACATTCATGTTCTTTACTAGAGAGCTACAAGATTAGGCCATGGTGTAGAACAAATGGATGATTTTATTCAATTTCAGATAACCCTCAAAATGCAGAGCAGCCAAGTATTTATAGGCTAAAACCAAGGCCCAAAGACATACAGAACCGGTGTAAATAACGAACCCTCAACTAACAACTTAACTAACCGGTATTAACTAAAACAAAACTGCTACACCTGACAATAAAACATACAAAGTAAAATATAAATAATAATATCCTCCAGCTCAACACAATAGATACAGCATTAAAAGAATAGTATTAATTAAGGTCAGAAAAATATTACACAATCAAGGTTTTGATACAAGTTATAGAATGAAAAGGGAGGAGTTTAGAGGCGTTACCTGCTTAATGGCACTAGTAGCGGTATCGCCATTCTGAAGACCTTTAAGATGTGGCAGTGTCGGGGAATACCCATCAACAACATCTGCTAGAGGTCTCCAACGAATGGGATCCTGAATAATAACAATATTGGGCATGTCATCATGTCTGGAAGTACTTTTCCTATAGTTTTAATGCAACTAAAAGAGTAGATAATAATACAGCAACTTTTATGAAACACTGCTGTAAAAGCATAATGAACTACCTCACCACCTTCTCCCGAATTGGATTTACCACCAATTCTGTTCATTGCAATTGCAATCGCTTCATGAGTTTCCCTTGAAATAGCTCCAAGTGACATTCCACCAGTGCAAAAGCGTTTAACGATAGATGCAGCTGGTTCAACCTTTCCAACAGGAATTGGAGCACGATCGCTTTTGAACTCCAGAAGATCACGAAGAACCTATATGATTCAAGGAGAAGAAAATAGGAATCCAGTTAACTTCAACATAGAACTTCTTTAATCTCAGAAACTTCCGTTAAAATCTTGAAAGAACTAAAATATGGCTTCAGCACTTACATTCACAGGCCGATTGGCCAAATGCTGCTGATATACTGCATAAGCACTTTCATTTTTCTGGCGCACTGCTTTATGGAGCAATTTTGACATCTCAGGGTTGTTTCCATGATACTCTCCTTTATCACACAAAAGAGGATTTTTAAGAACATTTCTTTTCCTCCATGCAACCAAAAAGAGCTATAACCATGTGCCAACACACACGAGAAAAGAAGGAATAATCGTTGAAATTGGAATTGACTTTTAAGCATAACGATGAAAAGCACTCCAACAACTATTTAAGTTGTCTATCAACTAGGTATCGTTATTATAAGAAGAAAGTACAAGGCACTAATAACGCGAAATTGATCTGCACCCAATATACAAATGTCGATTACAGTTCTGTCAAGTTTACCCTTCAACACATACCTCCTGGTCTGAATTGTATAAATCCAAAATTTTCTAGTCTCTTAGCTGTATCCTCAGAAAACGCCTTCACCCAGAAAGACAAAGTCTCCCTGGCCAACTGCAGCAAGGCATTGAAAAATCTTTTAGTAGAATGAGAGAGACACAGAAAACTTGAAACTCCAAATTAAGAGTTCAATAATGCCAGTCATACTGACTCAAGCTATAAGTGTTCCAACAACCAACAGACACTCACTGCTACTGCGTATAGAATATAAATATATAAATATGAGCAAAAAATTGAAGTTCTGGATCAGCATTTCAAGGGCTACCCGACCCTGACGAATTTTTTGCAGATACATAAGAAAATTATGGGTTAACCTCAGACAGTACTACTTACCTCATCAAACGTCAATCCACCAATTTTTGATATGCTCCCACGAAATGCAAAATCCACAACCTCATTTCCTAATCCATAGATCTCAAATATTTGTGCCCCGCAATAGCTAAGAACAGAAAACAAGAAAAGTTGTCAAAAACTTAATAGGGTTACCGGGAAAAAGAAGGAAACAACTTGGAAACAGACGGAAAATGGGAAAGGACAACTAGCATACCTTGATAGTAAAGAAATGCCCATTTTGGAAAGAATTTTGAGAAGACCAGACTTCACTGCCTGAGTGATATAGCAATTGAGTTGGATATGCATCCAAAGCACAACACAACACCGTTCAGTTCCAAATACAGCATTTCAACACAGAGTCATAAAATCTAAAGTAACTCAAGGATTCGACTAAAACATAATAGTTCAACCCATTTAAATATGTCTTGAAATACAAAGGCCCAAACCTTGCAAAAGTTCTTTTGAGCCTGTTCAATTGTTACAGTAGGCATCTTTCCATTCCGCATCATATTAACAGTCTTGTTACTAAGGCGCCAATGCCGACAGGTTTCCAGAGCCAGGTATGGGCATATAGCACTGAAAAGATGATTTTAGGTTGTAATATGCTGCATATTTACTCATGAACCAAATTATGCCAAAACTATTAAAGAAATAATTCTATTCGAATTAATTATTTACAAGATAAGAAATATAGGTTTTCAAAAATATTTATATTTTAATTAATATGAGTAAAGCATAAACGAAGAGAACGAAACTACTCAAGATTTCTCGCCAAGATATAAGCCAACAATGTTCACCTGGTCCAGATTATCATATGACCTTCAAACTAGTCCAAATAATCTCCTTAACTATGTCCACGTACAAATCTCCTTCCAGATATCTTTTGTAATATCAAATATAAAATACACTAGTAATAGCTAATTGAAAGGCTTAGTTTTCTCCCAAAATTAATCCCACCATTTGTTCATCTAACCTCAACATGGTGTATTAATGACTAGAACGCTTTGACTAGTACGCTCTAGCATCCTATAATATACGTCCTAATAGCATCGTTAATATTTAAATCAATATCTAGCATCCAGCCCCAGATACCTAATACATGAACCATATTGATCACTATGTGAAGGAAAATCACACCTCGGTTTATATTGGTTGCAACACCTCAATGCAAGAATGAAATATAACAAGTTTTTCCGTGCCCACGCTAATGATGGAACCAAACATTTTAAATATATTAAGTTAAGTTCTAAAAAGGAGATGGCTATATAAAATTACCAAGCTCGGCTAGTTGCAAAACTTTGCTTAGGACTACAACTGTTGGCATGTATAAAATGCCTTAATTTTGTTAACTATTTGGAACCTATGTTTGAAGCCTTTGTATAGCTTCTTGCCGTGTCGTATAGCTTTCAAGTGAGTTTTTTTTTTTTTTTTTTTTTTTCATTTTGCTAACTACAGATCTCTCTCACAGCAATTGCTCGTTGTCTTTCTTACTAAGTTTCCTGTCCTCTGCTCTCGCAAGCGGAAAAAAACTTTAACATCATCATATTAAAGATGAGAAACCACCCACTCCCCTTTCCAGTGGACAAACCACCAAACACCAATTTGGAAGTTTATCTACGTATCAAGTTGCCAGAAACACATTACAAAACTAAATGTAGCAATACACGCATAAAATCCTGCAATAGTTTACCCTCACCCTCAAGCCTATCATAATATAAAAAAGGAAGCCAGATAGATAAAGAAAATTTAAGATCCAGTATCCCATCAAAATCCAATTAACGAATCCTTTACAATTACAACCTGATATATGGTCTAGGAATGTCAAAATCCACTTGACCATGGGCTTGTCCACTATAAATTTTCAACTTCATCTTCTCTTTCTTCTCGTTTCGTCTTTTCCCCTTTTATACCTCTTCTTCCACAACTTTTCTTCTTCTCTTTTGGTTCCTTCATTCTACAGTTTTACCTCTCTACACTTCTTGTCTCAACAACTTTTCTTCTCTCATGTTTTCTCTCTATTCCTAGCATTCAACATCTTCCAACTTTTTCTAACTTCTTTTCTATCTCCTCTCTGATATTTTCTATGTTTCATTTGACCATGGGCTTATCCAGAGTTAAATACAATCCCCCTTTTCATCATACTTGAGTACTCACCAATGATCTGATTTGTAATTAAAACCAGAGACAGTTCGTTCTCGTTTGACTGATGCACATTATTTTTCAAAACCATTTAGTCTGCCTCCTACACCTAATTCAATCCTAAATGCAATAGATTTCCATCACCTTAAAAGGAAACGTAATATATTAAGGGATCTAAAAAACTCCAGTGAATGAAAATTACCTTGCACCATATCCAATTAAACAAGCAAACTGATGAGTACTGAAGCACTGAGCAGTATCTGCTACTATAGTAGCTGACATTCGCAAGCCATTTTGAATAAGATGCTGATGAACAGCCCCAACAGCAAGAAGAATTGGAATAGCTGGGCGAGTTGCTTCCTAGAAGATGGGTACAGCATCAAATAAGGAAAAGGCCTTCAACGATGATGACAACGATGAATAATAATAATAAATAAGGCAGAAAAAGAAAGGACCTAGTACAGAAATATTTTAGCACTAAATGAGCATCACAAACAAATATATTAAGCATGTCAAAAAAGAATTAAGCACAACATTAGCAATGCATATTAATTTTTTTGTTCCTTGCACAAGTATATCAAGCACACAGAAGCCAGAATCACAGAAAAATTGAAAAGATTAGCTTACTTCAATAGCTCGTGTGCATTATAGTTTTTTGTAATCCACCTTCGGTGGTTTGAAGGTCCCACCCTTTTTTATATTTCAATTTATCAATAAAATTTCAGGTTCTCACAAATTATATATTAGGTTCAAGTGCGTTATTTTTATTTCTATTTCTTATGTCGGAAATTATATCAACAAAGTCTTCCAGATACAAATAAAAACCAGAATGGATCTTACAAGCTCTTCAGAACGATCAGATAGAACAAGCAGTTGAGAACCATTACGAACAGCCTCATCAGCAGCATCACAAAGTCTGTTTAAAATTTTTCCCAGAGAACCATCAACTCCCTTACGTATGTCAAAAAATGTCGGCAATACTTGGGCCTTCAAGTGTGGATCCTTTAGCAAGGATTCAAGCTCTCCTTCATTTAAAACAGGACTAGACAAAGTTACCTGGTCGATATTCAGTCGGCAATCAGAAAACACAAGCAAAGATTCAATTGTAAGAACTCTCCGATACCTATTAAAATATAAAATTACTAGAAAGAATGAAAAAAGAAGGCTTGGCAACCTGTGAAGCATTCTCGGGTCCTATGTCCAATATATTTCTTCGCTTTCCAATATTGACTTCAAGAGACATGACTAGTCCTTCTCTGAGAGGATCAATTGCTGGATTTGTCACCTAAAAGTACAACATATTGAATTTATTGCATAGAGAAGTACTAATAATTAGTAAAACCATAAGCACAAAAAATTTGGAGAAACAGGCAGGGGCATAAAATGTTTATATATATATATTCAAGAGTTTTAAATAAAATGAAGTCATGCAACATAGAGAAAACAGAAATCAGAGCAGATGGACAGTTTAATTTGCTTTTGTTATAAGTTGAAAGGAGAAGAAAATGATGGTGCCAGTTGACATTGACTACAAATTTTATCATGTCAATGGTAGATGAAACTACTAGAGAAGCCATTTTCAGATTTCCTCTCAACAACGTTGTTCTACGACAAGTAACACTATATTATGATAAGTGTCATTGTAAACATACACAACACAAGCATGCGCAAACAAACATCTGATATGTATCAAACTCATCTAGAGCATGCCTTTTGTTTTTGGATTTCAGAATAAAGCCATGTCTAGGAACCACATCGAGTACAAGTAAATAATTAAGGTTTCAAATTTTTGTTCATGTCTGTTAAGAAGTAAAAAGATATAAAAGAACAATTTAGTTACAAAACTTAATTGCATAAAGTTAAATTTAATAAAAAGAAGAAAAAAAAAAAGAGTGAAGAACAAGCAAGTAAACAGAAATGTGAACATCACATACAATTAAATTGGGTCTTATTTTTTAAAAAAGATGAAATGAAGCTGTGCTCATGTATGTTATGTTAGCATCCACGCTGTTTTGACTCAATTTCTTTAAATAGAGAGCATTGACCAACCAGCAAGCATGACAATAATATCAATTATAACTTTTCATGGTTCCATAATTTTGTGGTTGGCCAAGCCATCAGCTGCAAGCTGCCGTATGATAATGTTTGGACATGATAAGTAAGAATAACAAGAAAACATGCACTAAGGTATAGCCCACAACAGATTGAAGGACATTAACAAGTATTTCAATAATCGGGAAAAGGAAACTTCCAGTGAACCTGTGCAAACCGTTGCTTAAAATAATCATAGAGCATGTGTGGCTTCTGAGACAATATTGCCAGAGGAATATCATCTCCCATGCAGAACGTAGGTTCCTTTCCTTGAGCAGCCATACTCTCTATAATCATTTGGACATCCTCACTGGAGTAGCCAAATGCCCTGATGCAACAATTTGACTTAATTAGAACAAATGAAAATAGCCGAAGTATCTCAACATGTGAAGGAAAAAGTCTTGAAATAATGTGTAACCTGACTTTTTTTTTTAATACCAAGAAACAAAACTTTTCATCAAGGAAATGAAAAGAGACTAATGTTTAAAGATATAAACTCCAAGAGGAGTGAAAAAGCAATAAAAACGGTGCAATAATGTGGAACCTGACATAGTATAATAAGAGAATAAATTATACCTTTATGCAACAAATCACAAGTATATCAAGTTCTTACCAAAGCTAAAGATTGAAACCAGTCTAACTTCTATAAGAACCCCCCACTCCACCCAAACCATACAAAATTGGAAAGGTGACAAAGTTATAAAGGACTCTAAGAACTCTGAACTTCTGGATGAACTCTGAAACTCTAAACCATACCAAGATGTGCATGAAAAAGAGCAACAAGAACTACAAAAAGTAAGAAAAGATACGACATTAATTGTAGATTTAGTTTCCTCCAAACCTCCCTCTATGTAGAGTTTTTATTCCAATTGTCCTATAGTAACAGACAGACGCAAGTAATAAGTTGATACCTAAAAGAACTAGAACCTCAATAAACTCTTACAATGAAAAAGCAACCTTAACATCTTTAGAAACCAAACTATTTCTGCACACTCAAAATCACACAACTGAAACTTAAAAGGAAAAAGGGATATTAGAAAATATCCAGAATCAGTGAATCACTTTCCTAAAAGTACTCCATTTCACTAAACTGAAGTATTCGATGGCTCGATAACCAAAAAAAAAAAAAAAACTTATATTGTGAACCTATTGTCCAATAGGCCCAATGAACCGTGTACTCTCCATACATTCTTCTGTTCCTTTAGAAAGAACCTTGTTTGACACTAGGGAAGTTGGGGATTATTTGTGTTGACTTTTAGTGGACAACCAAAGAAAGATTGTTCAAATGAAATTGCTTCTTTTTTTTAAAAAAAAAAAAAACTTTTGAAGGAAATTTATTGATAAACCCCAAGCTACGGTAAGACTGTCGTTAGTATTCAGGCCCAAGCTAAGGTAAGGGACCAAAAAAAAAATTGTTCAAAAGAAATTGCAATTTTTTTTAACTTTTAAAGGAAACCGAGTGATAGAACGTCAATAGAAAGGAAGGTTTTGTAAAACAAAGAAACAGAAATTCAAATCATTTGAAAATCCTATTTATAGTTTAATCTTTATATTCTTTACCCCATTTTGTACCCAATATATGAATCATTTTGTACTTAGTTATCCATTCCACTACTAACAACTAGATAATAGTTGCATGAGTTAGTCAACAACTAATGTTAGTGAGTTCGTAAGACTCCTAGATATGGGCCTACAAGATAGCCCAACCGGAGGAGACAAATCAAACCCTAAACAAATCCTATCTCACAAATCTAATCAATGACAAGCTACCAATAACACAGAGAAGAAGGATTACCCCAAGAGAAAGGCCAAGATCTAAATGTGGTCAATTGCCGAAACTATGCCCTGTAGAGAGGCATGCTTAACAACCCGTACGTTTCCACACTAATAGCCAAAGTTGAACTTTTGGAGAATTATTAAAAAAACCACAGTTCATCTAGATTCCAGTACTAGGATCTGAATAAAATTTTTCTTTACAGATTTTATGAACAGGACATGCTGTATAATCTGTCTGACAACATAAAAAGAGACATTGAAAAGAAACTTACTGCTGGCTTCTCAGCAACTTATCAGTATCCAATAGTGTTGATGCAAGGAAATTCTCAGGCTTCAATGAGCGCATATTTTCCTTGATCCACTTTCCATATGGATATGACAAAGCAACACGTTTTTTAACTTCTGTATTCTCAAAGACCTGCAAATTGATATCAGTTCAATAAAAGCATTACTTCGGAAGTTTGAGGTGAAAGAAACAATAGAATTTTAAATGAAGAATATCTTTGTGAGAAGATAGATATGATTTGATAAAATGTATCGTTGGTTCTTCATGTAATCTTTCAAAGGAGTTCAAAAATTATTCTTCATTGGCTATTTATTTGGGGTGGAATTCCTTAGAGTGCAACTTAGACTCGCAATTTGTTTGAGAAATGAAACTGAAAACTTAGCTAGAACTTATATGATTGCCATGTACGAGTTGCTTTTTAAGATTGGGGAAAAATTCTGAGAGAGAGGAGAAGTTCGAAGATTAGGGAAAAGAAAGTCATAGGAGGGAAAAAAGAAAAAAAAGAAGAAGAAAGGTTTAGGTTGAGGAGAAAGACACGCTGTATCGGATTCCTGGGTTCAAGTTTTAGGGGTTGGCAGATCCGGGAGGCAGATCCGGGAGGCAGATTAAGTTTGTATTGAAGGGGGAAAGGAGGGAAGGTAGAGGAGGAGAAAGATTGGTGTTCAGTCAGTGGTGAAGAAGCCTGAGTTTATATTTTTTAAATTAAAATATAACAAGCTTAATTCTCAGGCTTCAACGAGCGCATATTATGGGTTAATGCAGTTAAGTCCAAAATCTCAATACATTTGGATTGGAAGGAACCAGAGAATTTTTTATGACAAGTCCAGCGTTTGGTTGGAGCATTTTGACTTCGCAATATTCAAAGCCTCCAAATAGCACTCTCTTTCTAATTTGTTCGCTCTTTATTCTCCTAGCTATATTTGTATGAATTGGAATTGGGAGGCTTTCATTACGTATTTTTTGTCATTTTCCTTCTCCTCTCACTTCCTATGGCAGCTTATTCCTTTGAACATTTTTAAGAAGCTTTTTTCTTATTAAAAAATAATAATAATCGTAATTAAAGAAAACAACAGATTAAACATGAAAATTACTCTCCAACGAGATAACTAGGTCTAGCAGTTCTTACCATGCACCACTGAACAAATAATGGCCACAACTCACAAACAAGACCACGTAACTAGACTCTGAATGCAAAAGTTTAAACCAGCAAAAAATTCAAAATAAACCTGTCCAGTCTGCAAATCAGCAGTAATCATCATTCCTGGACCAAGACGGCCTTTCATTGTAACTTTAGACTCATCCATTGGTAAGACGCCAACCTGATAAAGAAGATGGCAGTTAATACAAAGTTGGAATATCAATAGTGCCTCAAAAAATTCGGAAGAACATGTTCCTCTCACTGTTTCATAAGGAAAATGCATCCTAGAAGGTTAAAAGTGTTTGGATTCCACAATTTGGATGTACATGCACAAAGGAACAAACTAAATATGAATAAATAAATGAAATAACAAGAACTTCAGTTGAGATCCTATCAAAATATTGAAGCAACTACCAAACAAACTAATTATTTTGGTGTCATCAAGGCCAAGTAACAATAAGGTACTTACATTCATACTGAAATTGGTTTTAACTTTTCAAACCTGACATCTAAGTTGTGCAACGAAAACAAAGAGAAGATGGAGAACACACCTCAGATGCAACATAAACAAAATTATCTGATGTGCGCCAATACCGAGCTGGGCGCAATCCATTACGGTCAAGACATGCACCAACTGTTTTTCCATCACTGCACAATATCAATTGCATTAGTGACGATCAGACATCAGCATGAACCTATAGTTTTTTCAGAAAAGCTAGAAAGTCTTTCCATTGATATGTATAAAGTTAACATTTAAAGATGAGAAATCTCACTATCACAAAAAGTCATTCTAATTTGCAATCAAAACGGAAAAACTATAATTACAGAAGAAATCTGTGAGATATGAGCGCCACCAAAAAGCCAAGTTGGCTTCACTTTTGACCTTCAAGCTGCAAAGAGTTCTTAGTTACACCCTTGCCTCCATAATCAATTGCAGATCTTTTAGTTACTCCTCTGGTCACGTTTGTATATTCCATTCTCTTAATAAAATAGGTTTTCTTCCTTATCCAAAAATGTAAATAAATAAACGAAAGAAAAGGAAGAGTAACAAAATAGAAAACAAATAAGGGTGAGAACTAAGTTTAAAAGATGATTTTGTTAAACGTTTTAGTTGATAAAGGCCAACATGAAGACTATCTGCTTTAGAAGCGATGAAAGGGATGCAACGATTTAAACTCAAAGCTTGTATTCTACATCTATGCTGAAAAATAAAAAACTTAAAGACTACAAGGTGAGACTTAATTTATTAACTCACTTCTTCATATCATAACTACCAAAAACTTACTAGAAACCTTTTTTATATATTACCTGAACAACAATAAAGCAGGTCCGTCCCAAGCCTCCATTTGACCTTTGTAATAGTCATAAAAGTCAACAACCTAAGAGCGTTCAAAAGGCAGCAGAAAATTATCGGCAATGTAATTTTAATCTGATTACACAACTAATTAAGATTGGTGAAAAATATAGTTGAGAGGTAAGTTAAAATTATACAAAAAGGCAACGGGAAAAAAACCAGACCCATTCCTACAAAAGCACACAGGAATATAAGGGAAGAATGCAGTCCATGAAATGGAAATCCATCCCTAAGAAAAGAACCGAAGTAGCCTAACCCTCATGGAATTTAACATGTTAAACTTAATTTTATGGATAGTGAGTCCTGCGAATTCAATTTGATGCGAAAGAAGATGTGAACACGGTACATTGCGGATATTTGATCATCAACGTATTTAGGTCAAAAGGAATGGTACCTCAGGATATTTGATCATCAACGTAGGATGGTTCTTGTAAGCCTCAGGAACAAGGATCATGAGAGCCTCCTCAGGAGCACGGCCACTTCTTATTAACAACTAAACAAGTAGAGGACAACAACTAGTAAAATAAAGGAGGAGGAGGATGTAGAATCAGTCTAAGCAGAAATTCAGCAAATACATAAACTAGCATAGGACATCTTATCTTTCAGGCTACAAGAGAAACACAGAATTGCCTATAATAATAGAAATACACTGCACATTATAAGTCAAACCATAAAGAACCAAATAAAATACTAAAATCTAAAAAACTGACCTTTGATCAATAGTTTTGTGAACAAGAGACAGCCTTTAATCAATATTACACAAAATAATTAAGTCTACCCAATAACTTGGGTTACTAATTGCCTAATTCTAGATGCTTCTTTGATGGAAAATGAGTTGATTGATGATCGGCGTAGCTCTCATAAGCAAGGTATGGCTATCAAGCTGGGTCTTAAAAAGGCTTTTGATAAGGTTGATGGGGTTTTGCAGATGTGGTTCTAAGAATGAAAGGTTTCGGGACCTTATCGCACAAATGATCCTTGCATGCACCTCTAGTGTTAATTACCTGGTAATTATTGATGGGAGGCTTAGAGGTGAGATCGTTCCAATAAGGAGCATTAAGCAAGGTGATCCACTTTCTCCATTCCAATTTATTGTTGTTTCAGATTGCCTTAGTTATTTTCCCATGGTACTTCCTTGGACAAAACCTTGACACATCCTATTGGTGCCTCTTCTTTTTGCCTAAATCACTAACAATTTGTCAATGATACGTTACTGTTCTCTATTATGGAGTCTTTTGCTTTGGATAATCTTTTTAATCTTACCAAAGTCTTTGAGTTAGCCTCCAGATTGAATATCAATTTTGGGAACAGTGAACTACTGGGCATTAATAATTCTGTGGAGGATATAGAAACAGTAGTTAGAAATGTTGGTTGCAAAATAACATGTTCCTTTTAGCTAAATGGATTTGGCATTGCTCCATGAGGAAAATGCTCTTGACGACAACTTATCATGGCTAAATATTATTCATCAAGTGCTGATTGTATGGGGTCGTCTCCTATTTTTAGGGGTTTTTCAAAATCACCTTCGAGGTATTGCTCCATTCTTGCTCTCATTCGTACTCTTATTTAAAAATGGTTGCTCCAATTAGCAATCCAACACAATCCACTTGTGATATAGGTCTTCAAAGGAATCTCAATGAAGCTGAAATTTTGGAATGGGCTCATCTATTTAACCTTTTATCTTTGGCCACCTTGAGGAATTCACATGATTCTTGGGTTTGATCTCTTGATTCTTTGAAATTGTTCATCGTTCCATGGTTAGATTCTTCAATATTTGTGGCCTCTTAGATTATTTTGTACACTTTTGTTGCTGCTAATTTTGGAGCATCCTTCATTTCTTATTATACAGACCTTTGGGCATGACACTCTGGCACAAATTTCGAATCACTGAAGAACAATACACATGCAAACTTACAAGTAATACGTTCAAAATATGCAAATAACCAAATTAAATATAAGACAATTAATATTGCTCATCTCCATGGATATGCATTTTCACCAATAATGTATATAGACTTACTTCGGCCGCACTATCAAGATTTGCTGAATCTGATGCCCTTGAGTTGCCATATGGACGAATTTCATTTTCACGACCCCGCCATACAGATGACTTTAAGGAGGCTTCTCGAGATTGCATCCAATTTAAGTTCCCCTGATTAACAGTAAATAGTTAGCTTCAAGGAATTTACTGAAATTATACCACAAACACATTAACAGCATAAGATTAAAGACAATTAGTAGAACCCCAAAAAACAAAACAAACAAACAAACAACAATTACCTGGATTGTGTTGATCTCTCCATTATGACCCAATAATCGCATTGGTTGGGCGAGAGGCCATCGAGGACTAGTATTCGTACTATATCTTCGATGATAAATTGCAAAAGGGGATTTATAGAGATCATTCTGAAGGTCATCATAAAATAATCCAAGAACCTCTGAGCGAAGCATTCCCTTGTAAACTATAGTTTGATTCGACAAAGAACAGAAATATAGCTCACTTCCCCAAATCTTAGAGTTTGCTTCTCTTTCAATCAATTTCCTACAAATGTAAAGTTCTCGTTCAATGTCGTCCACATTCTCTTCTTTAACTACTCGGACGAATACCTGCTCAATGTTAGGCATGGTCTTCTTTGCATTTATACCAACCACAGAAGCATTCACAGGAACGGGCCTCCAACCAAGCACCTCAAGACCTTCTTGTGTAAAGATACTTGCAATAACTACAAAACAAGGATTAATAATGTCACCAAATTATACGTGCATTAAAAATGATGTCCACATAAAGCAAAGTTGGATAAATAAATTATCAGTATGATATACTAATTGGAAAAGCAGGCCTAGGCCCCCAAAAACACAAGAGATGAGCTCCTCACTTCAAAGAAGCGAGGCCCCCTCACTAAAGACGGAAGCACGCCTCTTATTTCTTCTTTTAATTTTCTAACTTTTTTTTATGAAGACGGGAAAGAAATTCATTGATGTATTATTTTTTTGGATAAAAAATTCATTGATGTATGAAATTACAAAAAGATGGGAAAGAAATCTCAAACCAAAGGACAAAAGACTTTTCTAATTGGTATTAAGAGATACAAAAGTGTAAGATTTAAAACATAGTAACAATTTACACCAAGATATAGCTATGAAGGTAATATTATCCAAAAGGCGATCAAAAAAGTAAAATATTGTTTTTTGAGCTAAAGTGATAAAAATACAAAACACTTACAAATGTAGAGTTCAAACAAAATAATAGCACTGAGTTCAACAGTTAAAACAAAAGTTGACTGATTGTAACTTTTCGCATCTCAACGAAATTCTTTGTTAATTGTCAAAAAGTAAATAAGTAAATCAAGATATTTGAGTTAAAATAGTAACAGCGATAAAAGAAAGAAACAATTAATCTGGTTCAACTAGATCAATTGTAATTGAACAATCACCTTCTTTTGCCTCTTTATATTGACCATCATCATTGGGCAGAAAAACCATGCCAATGCCAGCATGCAACTTATCAAATGAAGGAATCCCCTGCTCGTTGGCCCAATTATCAAAAAGATCCCATGGGATGGAAGTCATTAATCCTGAACCATCACCAGAATCATTATCTGCTCCACATCCACCACGGTGTTCCATACAGCCTAGTGCTGTAAGAGCATCCTGTATAATCTTATGGGATGCTTTGTTTTCCAAGTTGGCAACAAATCCAACTCCACAGGCTCCTCTTTCTGATATTATGTCATTCAAATTTGCAACCTGATCAGCACCAAATTATATCATGTATACAGGTATAACTAAATGCTCTGATTACAAACATAACTAAATGCTTTGATCAAAGGCATAACATAAAATGATTTTCAAAAGTGTGACATTCTTAGAAAGCTTAAACAAATTCATAAGAAATTAGTATTAACTTGAACAAAGAATACAGAGATTAAAGTGAAGGATTAAACATCTTCCCAAGTCCCAAATACCTACATGATTTCGCACCTTTTTCTATCTTTTTAATAAAAACAATTACAGTGACTTAAAATTAAACAAATAAAAAGGGGAGGAAGGTGAATTTTATTAATTTAAAATATGTCCAAATATCTTTCTCTAAAGAATCCTGATTTCTTAAATTATTTTAAAATCTTATTGTTCATGTTCAAATACTTTTCATATATGACAAATTTATTCACACTTCTCTAGTTTATGCTTCAAAAGTATGGTCTCCTGGCCTTTCTTTCGCTTTGCATTTTTTGGGCCTCAAAGAATTATTGCACTTGTAAGAAACATGACCTACTACTGAGACCCAATACAAGCAAGCCTCTCACATGCCTCAAATCCCAAAGCTAAGCCAAAAACTTTGAACTACTTTACTCTTGGATTGCATGTCCAAGGACATAATAATAGATGATCAAGAAGTTCATGTGCTTGCTTAGAAGAAACTCATTGCCAGTTGTAGGGACACTTTTTTCGCACACCTTCCATTAGAACTGAAACGAGTCTACGTCCACAAACACTTAATGGCATTGAAAGTCAATCCCCGAAGGAACAATTCTTCCTTGCAATCACAACCTATGCTAAAATTTCTTTTTTATGTAAGAAGTATGGAGAATATATGTAATGCATCTGACCCAAGATTTAGAGCAAAATTTGGAATCACGATTCAACACATGATGGCCTCTCTGCATCCCCTGCAACATGACCAATTATTTACTTATCCTCTCAATGTGCTTTGTACTCACTCATTGTTTCCTAGAAAAATTTCCAAAAGATCACCCAACATAGGATTACTCAAAGCTAAGCACATTTGATTATGGAGTTCTTATGACTGATTCATTGAAAAGGAAAGTGCACCCTGTCAATATAGGAAGAAACTTTCAATTCTTTTAAGCACTTCTTAACCTCCGTACCTCAGGATCACTATCGTTCGTGTACCTCTCTTTTACCCAAGTGTCATAATATATTATCAAACAAAGGAAGAACAACCTCAGGGCTAGGGGAAGAGGTCTCCTCCTAAGAATGTCTTCCCGTTGAGTGTCCTAAAACTCTTCGAACAAACTGGATTGAAATCGGATATTTGTGTAGAACTTTTCTCTAAAGAAGATGAATATCATTTTTATTAGCGATAGAATTAATGACCATATGAACCATCATGGGTTGAGGCCTAGTGACATTGGGAGATGTGAAAAAGGTAAAGAGACTTTGAGAAAATGGGTTCAAACACCTTGGTGGCTACCTACCTAAGATTTTAAAATCTTACAAGTTTCTTGACATCCAAGTATCACAGTGTCAGGTGGTTGTTCCATGAAATTATTTGATAGAATTGATGGTCATGTGATTCTCAAATTCTACAACAAGAATTTATCACATCCTCTATGATTATTTCAGAATATAATTGTCAAAAACTACCAAAATGTTACCCTGACCTAGGAATTTTCAACCTTCCGGATCGTACACATATAATCTATTGTCTTTTTCCTAAAAGGACCTCTTCATCTAAGCACCAATCTTGGCAAGTATGGATACCAAAATAGGCTTTCTAGTCACTAATACAAAGAAATTGTTGTGGAACAAAAACTTGCAAATAAGTTAATGCTACTCCAAAAATTCTTGACAGGCAATGGTCCGCGATAGCAACATTAAGAAAAAACTTTTGACATCAATGCCAATCCTCAAACAAATATCTCTTCAATAGAATAATCAACTTTCTCTTCTTTTCCACGGAGGAAAAGAGACTCGCACGCTCACACACATCAATTATCATACAATGTAGAAGCAGAACAAACTAATAGCCGCTACCTTACAGTACATCCCGACAGTCCAAAAAACCACCCCTCACATACACACTGCAAAAATGCATTGATCATCTTCCCCATTGAATCATCTCAACTCCGACACGTAAAATTAAATACGATCCACAAATGACTATTATTACGAACTCATTAACTACATAAGAGACTCATAATAAGACCCAGTTAAGCGTTCTCCGCAACGTTTCCCAATATTTAGTGAAAGAGATCAAAGTTAACACTCCACAGACTTCAACCGCCTCAGACAAAACAAAAGGTAACAGTAAGGATAAACAAAATGAGAAAACCATAATCCCGCATCCATCTCATACTTGAAGCGATTCACTAAAAAACGAAAATCCAGATGAGAAACCACGCAAACATGAAATACAAACCTGAGGTACGGGTTCGGAAGGAGCATCGGAGTTGTCCAGAGCAGAACCAGGGAGTGGAAGATCGAGAACAGCCTTGATCGAGGAAGAAAACTTCCTAGAACTGAAGTGACGAATGCTCCGATTAGACAAGGATGAGGATGAATATGAGAGGAATGATTTCCTTCTTGTCCTGTTGGACCTGCCATAGAAAGCGACGAAATCGAGAAGGGAAAGACCGTGATTGGGGGAGAGAAGAGGGGAGTGAGGAGAGAGCGACGGAGAAGAAGGACGGAGGTGGGATATGGAGGAGGAAGCAGAGGGAAGCGCCATGGGAGGAGGAGGAGGAGAACCACCCGAGGGTCAGCTGGTAGAAGAAGTGCGGAATTTGGTCTATCTCAGCCTCGTCTTCTTGTAGCTGATGGGTTTGTACTCAGTTGTTGTGGAGCTTCTGTGCCGTTGATGCCGACGCTTTCATCCCGCCGTGGACAACCTCTCAATGGCCGCTTTCCACGGTGGAAACTTCCATTACTGTTCTTCTGCCTCCACGTGCCTTCATCCCTCCCTTTTGGCTCCCCTCACAATTATCTCCATTTTTTTTTTCTTTCCTTTCTTCAAATAATTAAATATATATTATATTCTTTTTTTAATATCAGACCAACAACTCCATCTAAAAATTATATATTCAACTCTCAAAAATAGAACTCACGTGAGAATAAACGAATTGTTCTGTTCACGAATATTTTGACAATAATGTCATTGATGCTGATGGCAATCATGGCAATTTTCGTTGACTTAAGTGGTTATGAAGTTAAGCTCGGGTAAAATGCAAGAAAAACTAGAAAAAGATGGTGAAGAATAGAACGACATCGTGAATACAACGAAACTAGCCCTAACCGATCTTGGTACACAAGATAAGTTGATTAAATACTGAGCAGATGGCTCATGGTCCCAATCAACCACTAAATCACTTAATAAATTGAATTTAATCCCAATTTGTAATAATTAAAGGGGAAATTAGGGAAATTATTGCAATATTTAATCAACTTGTTTGTAAGGAGTTCGTCATCCAATAAACCACTTCATTTTTTAAATTTATTTTATTTTATTTTTTTATTTCCTACTATTTGTTGTCGTTTTCTATGCCTTAAAATAACTGCACAAACTTTTCAATCCTAACTTAATAAAAAATAAAATTTATTATAAATTAAATGTATTTAATTAATTGGTTTGAGAACGTTAATGACATCATTAATAGCTTAACATTTTATTTGTAAAAAAAATTCATTTTATATTTTTACGATTTTTTTTAATTGTATAATTTGTATTTTTCAATATAATTTTTGTGCATGGTTCAATTACTCCATGCAGTGTAAAATCTAAAAAGATAAAAAGTAAATACTTTTTTTCTTTAAAATTAATGGTAAATATGAAATATCTTGTTGATTTAGTTTATTTAATCATAATTAAAATCATAATTAAAGTTTAAGAATTACTGATAAATATGAAATATCTAGTTATTGTGGAAGAGAGAGAAATAAGAGGTTGGCACGAGAGAGAATGAGTAAAGTAAATGCGTGAAAATCTGTATTAAATGAAAAAAAAATTAGAATCAATACTTTTTTTTTCATTATGACGTAAAAATTAGAATAAATATATGATACAATTTACATTATATCTAAAGTAAAAGCTTGTCCAGTTAAATTATTTAATTTACTTTAAGTAGATGTAAAAATGGATGATATTTTCTGCCATTTAACTTAAAAAAAATATTATGTTAATTAAAATAAAATTCAATAAATAAAGCATGCAATAATTACTTCAAACCTAAGTTCTTTAGATCACAAATTGAGGAGTGAAATAGCAAAAATACAAAAATAGTATCACTTTTACGCTTTTACCCGTGGTTCAAAAAGTTCCTACGACATTAATCATATCTTCATCTGACGCACGTGACATGTGAGATTTAGTGTTCACTTAATGCCACATTTAACCGGATCACTTGTTAATGTTTGTTCTAATTTATTTAAATATCATATAATCTATATTTTATATTAAAACAAAAGCGTCATTTTTTAAAAATAAAATACGAAACATAAAAATTTAATAATTACATTATTAAAAAAAAACTTAAAATTACTCCCCATAATAATAATAATAATAAATAATTTTATTAAATTCTGTTTATTTTATTTTATTTTACTATTATTGTGTGGGTATAATATGTTATATTGTGGGGTGGAGGAGGTTGGATTAGTCACCAAGAACCAACCAGCGTAGTCCATATAAATTGGGATCTAATTAAATGCCAACAGGGTTTTATTGCCCTTTCAACACTTGAAAGGTCTCTCTTTCCAATTTTATTCTAAAAATAATATATATATATATATATATTTATCGTGCTACATTAATAATTAAAATTTCAAAAAACTCAAATATTAAATATTCACAAGTCATAAGTTTATCACTAACATCAATTACAAACGTTAAAATATTTATAATGTTCATAATAATATAATAGTACATGATTGAATTATAACTCTATTTTTAAACTTGGGTTGATCATATCAAAATATCTGCAAATAACCTCATTTTAAAAAATATATAACCTAATCAAATACTTACCCGCCGTAATTTGAGTAGGTCAGTGAATTTTATTTAGTACGTCATACAGTTTTAACTCGAAGTTTTATTTTATTTAGTACGTGAATTTTTTATTTCTTATCAAGTGTTTGTGTTGTTTTTCAATTTTCAATTTTTTTTTTCAAGTGAATAAATTGATGTGTTTTTTTTTTTTTTTTACCATTAAAAAAATATTGAAAATTAAATAGTAATTCAATAAATAATTTTAAAGAATAAACTTAAATAATTTTGGGAGCAGCGTATAACTTGATATATATATATATATATATATATATATATATATATATATATATAATATTTTTTATTATAAAAAGATGAGGAAAATCCTGCACCAATTTTTCAGGGTTGACTGGGCCGACCCGGCCCAACCCGACTTGATGTTGTTTGGGCCTGAAATGGGCAAATCCAACCTTCCGATAGCTAAGCCCATAGGTTGAGTTTGATTCATTAGATCATTTGGATCGAGTTGACTCAGACTCATTTAATAATATTTTTAAAACTAAATTACATTAAAATTTATAAGATTTATATTTCTTATTTAATTTATTTGTGTACTTTTGGTATTTTATAATTTATAAGTTTATTTTAATATTAAGTTTGTGAGAAGCTGTTTTTGTTTTGTTTTGTTTTTTTTTTCTTTTTTTTTTCTTTTCACTTTTTAATTTTTTTACATGGAAATGTAAATTATAAAAAATTGTGTTAAAAAAAAAAAGATTTACCCCATTTTTTCAAAATTATAAAACTAAAACTTAATTAATTATAAAAAGAAAGACACTCATAAAAATATATTGTATTATTTATTATTAATCTTATTATTTGCATGATTAATTCTCATGTTTTTTTATATGGCTAATGATCTCGAAGTTGATTTCTAATACATTTTCTTTATCGTTTATCTTTATAAAAGGGAAAGAAAAAGGTACAGACACCGTCACTCTTTAGATATAAAGCATAAAAGATAAAAAGGTTTACATTATTGAGAGTTGTCGGTTATTAATTTAGGGTCAGTTTAGATCGACTAATCTGAGTACTTAAAACTACTTTCTTTTTGCACTTAAACACTTAGCATTCGAAACATGCTTCTAATTTAAAATATATAGACGTATTAATGAATTCAACAAGAACTACGACGAAGGTCGATGACCTCATGAATATAATTTGTAACGACCACTATTATTCATAGGTAGTTCATGCAATTTTTTCGTACCTTCTTAAAAAATTAAATGTTATCCTAATTATTCTCTTTTCGTATATTTTATTTTAGATATAATTGATAAAGGATGAAATTAAATTAGAAATTTTGATAAATGGTCAAATATTATTTTATTGTGTAGATAAATATATTAATTTAATTATGAGATAAAGACTGAAAAATGGGAGAAAAAAAAGACTTTTTAAAACGTCATATATGTGGTGTACTAAAAAACAACTAAAAATAACCAAAGGATAAGCATTTATTATATATTATAAAGACATTTGAAAAAGTAATATTTGAGATAAAATAATTAAAAAAAAAAAAAAACCAACTTTTAAGGGATAAGTATCCCAAATCTAGATGTTTTTTATTTTTTATATTTTTTTATTATATACATACATTATCTTTAATGTTTAAGATAGATCAACGACGTTGAGGGTCCAGTTAAACTTATCTCATTTGAGTCGTAACGATGTAAATATGAAACTTGACCTAGAGTCCTCGCTCTTCTTATGGATTAGACTGAAAAAAGTTGATATGGGATCAACCGTATTAATTTATGTCGAATGTGCACGTACCTCACTGGTAAATTTATTGGGTTGAAAAGAGAGGTGATTGCAAAATAACGAACACTACAAGTCTATGAAAGCCACCATTTTCCTAAAATTTGTGTATAAAGATTTTCGCCTCTCTCAAATGATTTTTCTATTTGAGGTTTACCCTCGATCGTCGTTTGTTCGGTTAGCTATTTTCAGCTACATGCAACATCGTATGTGTTAAATCTTTGCGATTTCTTCTCGGTGGTGGTTGGGACTCCCTCACTGTCTTCTTTCTTGAGAGTTCTCGTGTGATGTTCCACATTGGTTGGGGAGGAGAACAAATCACCATTTATAAGGGTGTGGAAACTTTCCCCTAGCAGATACGTTTTAAAGCTTAAGGGGAAGTCCGAAAGGGAAAGCCCAAAGAGGACAATATCTGCTAGCAGTGGATCTGGGGCGTTACAAATGGTATCAGAGCCAAACATCGGACGATGTGTTAGCTTTTTCGCTGTTCCCCGAAGGGGGTAGACACGAGGCGGTGTGCCAGTAAAGACGCTTGCTCCAAAAGGGGTGGATTTGGGGGTGTTACGAGTTTTTTAACATCAATTTTTTTGAAACTGACATCAACCAACTGACAAATAGCTCCACCGAGCCGTCACATAAACTATTGTCAAATTTGTCAATACAAACATACAAATTTTAAACACGTATCTAATAATTATGATGATACGACTCGTATAAGATAAACAAGATAAAGGGAGCGTCCAACCAAGGATAATGTTGATGAATAAGATAAATAAAGATCCCATACGTAACCCTAAAGAGATGGGAATTTAAGAAAGTCCGGTTGATATTAAAATAACTAAGCAGCTACCAATTCATTAATAAAGCTCCAAATAATTTCCATGGCGGACCGCCGCGACCAAGACTCAGAGCTTTTCCTCCAGCCACCGTACAATGGCGGCCAAGAAAATCAAGAAGACGATATGGAGATGAACAATAAGGGAACGGAAAGTAGTGGTAGTAGTTGCGGCAGTTTCAGCGACGGAGATAACTCCTCCGCCGCCGTTGATAGCTGCCTCCGTCGAGGTTGCAGCTCCGCCTCCGCTTCTCAACAATGGCCGCAAAGTTTCAGGTGCGTTTGAAACTGCTTAATGTTCTCTCTCTTTTTTTTTAATTAATTTATTGTTTTTTTTATAATTTGATTTCAAAATTCACGACTATAAAAAAAAATATTTTTATTTTTGATATTTGGTTGAAAATTCAAATTTCACATCCAAAATAAAATAAAAATAATTTGTAACCACCCGCAGATATTATCCTCTCGGGAGGGGAGGACCCCAAGCTTTAAAACGGGTATGATAGGAAAAGATTTTCATTCCCTTGTAAAAGTAATTTGTTCTTCTTCCTAACCAACGTGGGACATCACAATCCACCCCCTTCGAGACCCAGTGTCTTCGCTAGCACTTGTTCCTTTATCCAGTCAACGTGGAACCGCCCCCAAATCCACTCTCCTTTGGGGCCAGCGTCTTTACTGGCACACCGCCTCGTGTCTACTCCCTTCGGGGGACAGCGAGAAAGTTGGCACATCGTCCGGTGACTGGCTCATACCATTTGTAACGACCCAGATCCACCGTTAGCCGATATTGTCCTCTTTGAACTTTCCCTTTCAGACTTCCTCTCAAGGCTTTAAAACGCGTCTGCTAAGGGAATGTTTTCACACCCTTATAATAAATGGTGGTTTGTTCTCCTTCCCAACCAATATGGAACATCACAAGATTTAAATTTAGAATCTTTAAATAATGATCAGCGTTTATGTAAAAATGGTAGGGAAGCAAGCGATTCATACGCAATAACAAATTCACCAACATTCGGGATTCTACAGATTCCAACGATCATAAAATCAAGCTTTCAAAATGGAATCGAGAGTTTGTTAGAGTCTGAGATCAATGAAGACGTCGATTCCAATGGAAAGACTCCATTATTAACCAATTATTACGACGCCGAGGGACACAAATTAGAGTACGAGATCTCGTCTACCCCATCAATATCTTCTCCTCACGGCTGCACCTTCACACAGACCATATTTAACGGTAAAGTTACCTCTAATTCTTAAAAATTTAAGCCGTGTTTTGAAATTCAAGAATATTATTGAACGGTCGGGGTTCGGGTTCGGGTTCGGGTGCGGCAGGAGTGAACTTCATGGCTGGGGTAGGGCTGCTGTCCACACCATACACAGTAAAAGAAGGAGGATGGGGAAGCTTGGGAGTGCTGCTTGTGTTTGCCATTATGTGCTATTTCACAGCTATGCTTATGAAATATTGCTTTGAGAAGAGAGGCCAAATCAATATCGTTACGTTTCCAGATTTGGGTCAAGCTGCCTTTGGAACTTTTGGACGTCTTTTTGTATCGGTCAGTTTTACCTTTTTAACCCTCCTTTTTCTTTAATTACCCCTTTACTTCTTTAATTTTTTTATTTATTTACGTTTATTTAATCCCTCACCTTTTTAAAAAATATTATTTTAGCCGCCTTTTTTAAACTTTTAATTTTGTGTTAAATAGTTTTATATTTTTTAATATATTAAAATTTTATTAACTATTTGACATTTTTAAAATGTATGAATATTTTAAACACAAAATTAAAAAATTTACCATAAAATTTAGTAATTTTTTATTTGTTTTAGTTGTAAGATTGTTTTTGCTTTTAGCTAATTAATTTATTCTTTTTTTTTTTCAGATCATTTTATATTTGGAATTATATGTGAGTCTCTCTCTTGTTTCTCAATTATGTATATGTTTTGATAACTTTTATCTTTAAAATATTCTTAAAATTTTAATTTTTTTTTAATAATATTAACTTTTAAAAATCTAGTTTGGTATGAAAGCGTTAATATTTTGTTTTAAAAATATTTATAAACTTTAATTTTTTTTATTAATATCACTTTTAATGAAAATAATCTATTAACATCTAGAGATTATGTTTACTTTCTTATTGTTATTTTTATTTTTTAAATTAAAGGTTTTATTATAATTACAAAAAGTGATTTTTAAAATTATAATTTTTTTTAAACTCAACACTATTTTTTAAACACGGTAAAAGTGTCTAATGGGTTAGAAAGTAAAAATGTACAGTGTTGCTGCATTGAGTTCATAATCTTGGAAGAGGACAACCTTAGCAGTCTATTTCCGAATGCGCGGTTGAATCTGGGCGGCCTTCACTTGGACTCTAACCACCTCTTTGGAATCGTTACTGCTCTTCTTGTTTTGCCCACAGTTTGCCTCAGGGATCTCCGTTGGATCTCATATCTCTCCGGTAACATTTCATACCCCTTAGAGAGACCGAGCGTCAAACAAAATAACTATGTATTGGGTCATAAGAGTCCAAGTCCACCGCTAGCCGATATTGTCATTTTTTCGGCTTTCCCTTTTGGACTTCCCCTCAAGTACACTGGGCCCGGAAAGAGAATGGATTGGAGGGTCCCACATCAATTGGAAAATGAGAGTGCCAGCGAAGTCGCTGGACTCTAAAGCGGGTGGATTGTGAAATCCCACATCGGTAGACGTGTTTTAAAAATTTTGAGAGTAAGCCCGAAAAGGAATGTCCAAAAAGGACATCATCTGCTAGCAGTGGGTTTGAGTCGTTATACGGGTTCTAGTAGAATAGTAACTAGCCGCGATCGAAACAAAATGATCACACACGTTTAGTACATCATATTTCAGCTGGTGGGGTGGTGGCAACAACGGTGATAATCTTAACCATAGCATATTTGGGAACGCTTGGAGGAATAGGGTTTCATGAAGTTGAAGCTGGTGAAGTAGTGAATTGGAAGGGCATTCCATTTGCCATTGGGGCTTATGGATTTTGCTTCTCTGGTCATACTCTTTTCCCAAATCTTTACCATTCCATGGCAGATAAAACCAAGTTTACTAAGGCTCTCTTAGTATGGTACGTACGCGTTACGAATCACGAATCACGAATCACTTCATCCATAACCCGTTCATCATTGTTCGAAAGTGATCCTAATCCATCAAATTGTGTTTATATTATGCAGTTTTGTATTTTGTGTTCTAATATATGGAGGTGTTGCTGTGATGGGATTCCTCATGTTTGGCCAAACTATATTGTCCCAAATAACTTTGAACATGCCACAACATGCTCTTGCCTCCAGTGTTGCAAAGTGGACCACGGTGAGTTTCTAACTCGACTTAACCGTGATCGACACGTATTAAAAAAAACCCGTCATTAGAAATGGATCCATATTCACATACACGATGTTTAAATTGACCTGCGTTGCATTTTCTTTGCAGGTTATCATTCCATTGACTAAATATCCTTTTCTGATCTTGTAAATTATCTGTAATAGTCCAAGTTCACCGTCATTTTGACCTATTACAAATAGTATCAGAGCTAGTCACTAGACAGTGCAATGCACAAGTCAGAGTAGGGCTAGACCCTCTCCATAGAACACTCACTACTAACAAGTATTGTCTGTTTTTGACCTGTTACAAATGGATTATGCAAGACATTGATCGGAGTAGGGCTAGACTCTCTCCATAGTAGACGTGTTTTAAAACCATGAGGCTGATAGCGATACGTAACAGGGTCAAAACGAACGATATCAGCTAGTGGTAAACTTGGGCTGTTACGTTATCGTAATCGTTTTGAAATGAATCGGGAATCCTTGACGTATTCTCAAATATGCACTATTGATGACTCCATTGGCAAAGAGTATAGAGGAGAGGTTACCAGCCAGAGTCTCAAATAGCTTGTGGTGTTCCATTCTTATAAGAACTGCACTTGTTCTCTCTTCCCTTTCTGTGGCTCTTCTTCTCCCATTTTTTGGTATGGTTTGGATTTTTCATTTTATTTATTTTCTATTTTTGTATTGAAATTAATTAATTATTTATTTATTTATTTATTTTTTGCAGGTCTTGTGTTGACTTTAATTGGATCCCTTCTCTGCATACTCATTGTAAGTCATTTTTTTGGAAACAAAATTTAAATCTAAAATTAGGGATGAAAATAATATTAAAAAATATCCATTTATTTTTAAATTCAATTTATGCAAATATTGTTGAAATTAATAAATTTGGAGGGATTTATTAATATTAGTGGGTAAATTATATATATAAAAAAAAATTAAATAAATAATAAAATTGTAATAATTTGGATTTTCCCCCTAATTAAATTAAATTAAATTAATTTGTGATATATTAATAAGGATAAATATTTATATTATATACCATATCCTAAAAAATATAATCACATTTGGTTCAGGCAATAATAATACCAGCCTCCTGCTTTTTGAAAATCATGGGGAAGGAAGCTTCTAGACTACAGGTAATTATCTTCTAACCATTTTTTATTTTATTTTATTTTAGCTATTAAATACAAATTTTAAATATTTAAAGCTATGCTATTAAATTCGATGTCTCGGAGATTAAATTGATAATTGAAGTTGACGATGTGTGGTTGCATGAAGCTTAGGTAATTTCATGTAAGGTGGTAATTTTGGTGGGGATAGTTGGAGCAGTGCTTGGAACATACTCTTCATTTTCACAGATGGCTCGTACAGAGATCAGTAGGTGAAACATATAACAAGATTATTCTCGTTTTATTTTCTTTGTACATGTTAAGCCCATGTATTGGTTCGTTTTTAGTTTTGCTAGTGACAATATTATTAATAATTGTATGTCGGGTGCACTATCAAAAAACGGGTTTGAAGCTCTTTCCTTATCAACGAGCTGATAGTTGATGCATATTCCACTCCGAAGATACACTAGCCAATAATTAATTAATTAATAATTAATTAGTTAGTTTATTTTTATTAAATCAAATTATTGAAATATTTTTATACTAATTTAATTTTTATTTATTTATAAAATATTATAAATAATATATGTTTTGAGTTATTTTTAAAAGTAAAGATTAAAGAAAAAATTTAAAAGATTAAAAGATATTTTTTAAATACTTAAAAAAAAAATACTAACCATTTTCATTTAACATTTTTAGTTTTTTTTTTCTTTGATTTAAATATGTTATTGAAACGCTAGAAAATAAATATAAATTTTAAAAGCTTTTTAATTAATTATTTATTTGGTCAGTGGGGCCCATTGGGGGTGGGTAGGAAATTGACAATTATAGCTTTTCTTCAAGGCCAAGCCAAGACGACAACGTCACCAATTTTGACTTTTCCTTTGACTAAGGGTATATACGTAATTCTACATCCTGGATCCTTCGTTTTCTTTTAGTTTAAGGTTATTATTGCAATAACTTTATAAAATATATATTTTATAATAATAAGTGATTTTCGAGAAACTTATAACCCTAATTTTTTTTTATTAAATTTAGGGTTTTAATCGGTTTTACGACCTCTGTATATCTAGTTCCTAAATTTTATCTCGATCATATTGAATAAAACTCAAATTTGTATTTCGAATCACACCCATTATTTTTTTTTATAAATTTTATTCAATCTTGAACTCAAAATAACTTCGAGAAGGATTTGACCCGTCGTGTGATCGTGATATGTATCTATTACAACAATCCCGTGAGTTACGTAAAACGGGTTTGTTGTCTTTTTAATTAACAGATATTTCTAATTTTCTGGAGATTAAAAATTATATTCGACTAGTTCATTAGAAGAATTATTATTAAATGAAAAGATACTTTAACGTGCATTGTAATAGAATCTTTTATTTAAATACTTAATTTGACTCCTTTTAAGGTATGGTGGAAAATATTCCATAATTGACCTCATGGCCTATTCCAATTATTGATTAGCATGGAAGACATTTTTGTACTTAGAATCATTATTATTATTATTTTAATTATAATAAATGCAAATGTAGCATTATTTTACGGATAGATACGGTGGGACCAATAAAACTAGGTCACGTAGACACCTACATGATCAAGTAGAAGTATTCGCTCGTGTTTTTTTTAATATATGTAGAGTGTAGTGGGGCAGGGTGGAGACGAGGATGGGAGATTCCCGTCCTCGGACTTGTTCAGCTAACAAGGAAAAAAATATATTTCCATTACTTCCTATATTACTCGATTAAATGGAACTGAAAAATCGAGACTCAACCCGAGCAAATCAGGCTCAGCTCAAACAATTACTATTGAAGTGCATAACGTTACTTTGACTCATCTCGACAAGACAACACCATGTCGTAGTGAGTATCATCCATGCAAGTCAATGGAGACCTCAATCGAGAACATGTCCTCGCTGTTTGAACCCTATTTAAAGCTCAATCATTTGATCAATCTTTGTTCAACCATGTTGTTGAACTAACAAACAATCCTGAAAGAGGGTTTAGGGTTTATAAAAGCAATGGGAAAGTGATTCAGTGGAGGGTGTGGCGGAGTTGCAGTGGGGAAGGCGGTGGTGTACCCACTACACAAGAATCACAATCAGCGAGGGAAGAAGGAAGAAAGTGGTAGCATCATCATCAATGAAATATGATTATAAAAAGGGGTTTTGAAGGAAAAGGACGTGAGGAAGGGGTTAGAATTTGGAATGGTCTAAGCGTCACGCATCTTCTACTTTCTCTCTCTCTCACACACCTGACCTGACCAACAAGTGCAGGGCCGAGTTTGATTTTAAAACAAGTTTATTCCAAAGCTCAAAATTCAATGTGGGCCTCTTGAAATTTCTATCTGTGCGGGTGGGAGAAAGAGAATTCTCTTTTTCCCCCATGGTTTTAAATGCTTTACCTAAGAATTTCGATCAAAAAGTCAAAAAAAGTTTCGCTGTTTATCTCCACACCCCTTCTGGGTAGGGTTTTCTTTCCTCTGTTCCTCGGATTTTTCCACCTTCCCGACGTCGATTCATTTCTCAAACTGAACTCCCATCTCGCGATTCCTGTTTTCGCTAGGTTTTTGACTTCGATACGGGTCATAGTTTTGCTGGGTTCTTGTTTGTTTTGAGCTCTTCGATGAGCTGATTGCTGAAGTTTTGATGTTTTTGGATTGAGAAATTGATTAGGGCTTTGGGATTTAGGTGTTTCAGCGAACTGAGTTTGAGTTATTTTGTTTGAATTAGAAGAGCTCGTTCTTGTTCTTCCTGTTCTTCCTGTTCTTCTTGTTCAGTGGTTTCTGTTTCTTTTTGTTGAACTGGTGGTGGTGGTGGTGGTGGTGATGATGGTGATTGATGGGTAGTAGAACAGTGAAGGTTGGTGCCGACGATATAAACAAAAAGGTGAACGGGATGCCTAGCTTCGTTTCTTCGATGCCCACAGCCAATAATTCCATGTAACTTTCTCTATCTTATTTAATTTGAATTACTGGACTATGTTGTGTTCACTGTTTGAATTTAACTTTGCAGTATATGTACTTGGCTTCTTGATGAGTCTGTCTTTCTGCTTGTACTTACTCCTTACTTGGTGGTTTATTAATTCATGGAGGGGAATAGGACCATAAGACTTCATTAATACCTGCTTTAATTTCAATGGGAGCACTTTGTTTAATTCCATGAGTTGATTATAGCAAGATTGAAGAATTTTTTCATGGGTTACGTCACTAATTAGGTTAAGAAAATTAGGGGTGTTACGAATGGTATCAGAGTGAAACACTGGACGATGTGCCAGCGAGGAGGCTGAGCCTCGAAGAGGGTCGATTGGGGGGTCCCATATCGATTGTAGAAGAGAATGAATGCTAGTGAGGACGCCGGGTTCTGGAGGGGAATCCACACCGGTTGAGGAGGAGAACAAAACATTCTTTATAAGGGTGTGGAAACCTCTCCCTAGCCGACGCGTTTTAAAAATCTTGAGGGGAAGCCCAAAGAGGACAATATCTATTAGCGGTGGGCTTGGGCCGTTACATAGAGCATCTCCAACTTTGTTACGTTGAATCCTTAGTTGAATGTCAAGTATGACTCAAAGACAGAATTTCTTAGTCAATTCACATCCTTGAGTTCAAGAAATATTTTGTTCCTGACCTTAGTTATAGGTTTGTGGATGCATGGACATCCCTTTCCTTGCTAGGATCTTTTGTTCATCTTTTGCATTACAGTTGGAATTTTCTCTTTCACACTTTGATGGTCTTTTTTCACTTTGATTTTCAGGGGTGCAGAGGGGAGCTCTATTCCTTCATCTCGGATTTCGGACTTAAGAACGCTCGAGCAAACTCTTGGATTTCACATAGAAAATGTAGACCTTACTAGAAGTATGCAACAATGTCCTATTTTGTTATGGAATTTTAGGCCTTTCGATGATTTGTTTACTTCCAAAGTAGTTTCACTAATCATCTGTTCATCTCATGTCACTCTTGATGTTGCATTATTGAGTACACACTGCATTCTGAACTTCTTATGATTTTGACAAAGTTATCTCGGATAATTCCTATGCTAGGTTTCTAGCGTGCTAAGAAATGTTTTGATTGGCTGTGAGATCCTACATCGGTTGAAGAGGGGAACGAAACATTCCTTATAAGGGTGTGGAAACCTCTCCCTAGTAGACGCGTTTAAAACCGTGAGGCTGATGTATTATTATAGAATAGCAGGAGCTACATTTTCTCTTGGTTCATAAAATCTAAATCTATGAAAGTCTTGTTGCTTTTCTCTTCTCTGTTCTTCGTCTTCTCTTCCTGTTGTTCTTCTTCTGCTGATATAATTTCGTTCCAAATTTGCTTGCCTTAGATCCTTTGTATAATCAGATAAAGTCGAATAGTTCGACTCTGAACAACAACATCCAGTTTGGTTCTTTAATTAAGGTACTGTTTTACCTGTTCTCATTTTTTTTTTAATAGAAAGCTCCATTTGGTTTTTTTCTTACTTGTATTTGTTGAAAATTAACACCCACCTGATATAACTATAATGGAATTCAGCCACTTGCATCCACTGATGTAAATCTACCAACTGCTATCATGGGCTCTCAAACATTGCCATTACAGAAAGAATCAAATCCAAATTTGGTTTCTACGTCGGGTGGTCCTCATGAAAACTGGGGAGAGTCTAACATGGCCGACGTCAGCACAAGAACTGATACCTCCACGGATGACACAGATGACAAAAGTCAAAGGGTAATGTCCCTTGAGTATGTTATGAGATTAGTTTTACATTGTTTAATAATCAATGTGTGCAAGTTTCCTGATATCAATAATCAATGTGGTTGAATGTTTTCATATCCCAGGTAATAGTGCCTATCTTTCTGTTTAGTATTCTTGGGTCGTAACCTCACGTTCTTTTGTCTTCTGTAGCTTGACAAGGATCAAGGAAACTCACTTGTCGTGTACGATTCTAGCAACAAATCGAAAGAAAAAACACCTGATCAGAAGGTTATGTTTTAAACTGAAATATTTTTACATTGTTAGCTGAACATCTTGATGGATATTAGCAGCAGCTAATATGCTGTTTAGCATCCTTTTCAGAGCTTACGAAGGCTTGCCCAAAATCGTGAAGCTGCTAGAAAAAGTCGTTTAAGGAAAAAAGTAAGCTTCCGTTATCATTGCTCTCCTCTCTCATTCACAAATTTTCTAAAACTATAAACTGTCTAGTATTGACTTAGTTGTTTAGAAATGTTTGACGAGTTTTATCGTATTATGCATTGAACTTCTTTAATTATTTTTTATCGTTTCCTGTACTTTTGTAGGCGTACGTGCAGCAGCTAGAAAGTAGCAGGCTGAAGCTTACTCAACTTGAGCAAGAACTCCAGCGGGCCCGCCAGCAGGTCGAGTTATCTTTATTTTTGTGCTTAACCATCATGGCACATTATCTTTCAATTTATAGGAAAGTGTTAAGATGCATAAATCTCTGTCACAATTTGTGCAGGGTATATTTATTTCAAATTCTGGAGACCAAGCTCATTCAATGAGTGGAAATGGTATGAAGCTTTTTTCTTTGCATGTTATGGCATGTGATTCTTTTTCACATCTTTTTTTTTTTTTTTTTTTTTTTTTTTTTTTTTTTTTTTTTTTTTTTTTTTTTT
>NW_019268520.1:4637831-4647973 GCF_002738365.1 Cucurbita moschata
TTTTTTTTTTTTTTTTTTTTTTTTTTTTTTGTTGGGTTTGTAGGGGCCCTAGCATTTGATGCAGAATATTCACGTTGGTTAGAGGAGCATAACAGGCTGATAAATGAGCTTAGAGCTGCAGTTAATTCACATGCGGGCGACACTGAACTTCGAACTGTCGTTGATAACGTGACTACACAGTTCGACGATATTTTCAGGTTGAAAGGCATTGCAGCCAAAGCTGATGTGTTCCACATCTTGTCAGGAATGTGGAAGACACCAGCAGAGCGGTGTTTCCTGTGGATTGGTGGCTTCCGTTCATCAGAGATCCTGAAGGTACGAAATTCTCTGTATATTTGCATGTGAAAATAGAGAAGAAAATGTTTGTATGGTGCTATGTAAGTCTAAGAGTATAAGAACAAAAAGTTAATTGTTCCCCAACTCTATATTCCACGCTTCAGTTGATTGGTTCGGCCTTTAAGAACCTCGAGCCCAAAACTGATTCAGCATGTCCCACCAGCCACCGTGTTTAATCATCGTTTGCAATTTACCCCGTTCATCTTTTGTGATAATTCTAGTTAAATAAATACTAGTATCCTTGTTGTGGTTAGTAAGGTATTAGCATTCTCAATAGGGGGTTGTTACATCTTTGGTAGCATCGTTGCAGTTACCTTTCTCGTAACTTCACTCACCCGCCTCCCACCTCACCTTTTTTTGTCGGCTACTTTTTCACCTTTGAGCTCCACTCAGTCCTCGTATGGTGATACCTCTTACTGTAGGCCCAATCAATTTTTGTCTTTAGATTGGGTTGGCAATGATGTTAGTCCTCAAATCTATGAAGTTTAGTGTAACAGCCCAGCCCACGGCCACGGTAGCGAATATTGTCTTTTTTGGGCTTCTTAAGGTTTTAAAATGCTGTTTGAGAGGTTTCCATATCCTTATAAATGTTTTGTTCTCCTCTCCAACCAATGTGGGATCTCACAATTCACCCCTCTTGGGGGCCCAACGTCCTTGTTGGCACATCGTCTGGGGTCCAACTCTGATACCATTTCATTCTAGTTTTCATTATCATTCTAGTTTTCAATGAATAGGGCTTGATAGTATCTTGGCACAATATCATGTTGATGCACATCATTCCTGTAGTTAAAGAATGCTGTCCTTCTATGTAATGTGTTATCACTACTCACCATTAATCTTTCTAATACCTATAGGGTTCGTGTTTTCTTTCAGTTCGGATGAATCTTTAAAGGGTGCGAGTGCGACCGTATCTTAAATTGCTGTCAATTTAACTATCCACCTAATTATGTAGGCATGGTTTCTTTTATAGCATCCTCACCTAAAACTGCATCTATGTTAATGCAGCTTCTTATAAACCAATTAGAGCCTTTGACTGAGCAGCAGCTAATGGGCATATGTAACCTGCAACAATTATCACAACAAGCAGAAGATGCTCTCTCGCAAGGAATGGATGCATTGCAGCAATCCTTGGCTGAAACATTGGCCAGTGGCACACCTGCAACGTCGGGATCGTCTGGGAACGTCGCAAATTATATGGGTCAAATGGCCATGGCTATGGGAAAGCTTGGAACTCTTGAAGGCTTCCTACGCCAGGTATGCCACTCTATTCGAAAAACCTGTAATTCATTACTGGAGATCACTTGCAAATGGAAGAAATTATTTCAAATACAATAAAAATCTCAGGTTTCAACTCGTCAAAGGAATTACTTTTAATTCATAACATTTCAGCTGCATCTTGTTTCATTTACATTGCCTATTTCTTTCATCTTACGTTTCCTCAAATCGGCAGCACAAGTTGAAAAAGTAATCCATGCTCACTTTCCATTTTCTTCCTCTGCAGGCTGATAATCTTCGTCAACAAACTCTTCAACAAATGCATCGCATATTGACAACCCGTCAATCAGCTCGTGCGCTTCTTGCAATAAACGACTACTTCTCCCGGCTTAGAGCCCTCAGCTCTCTCTGGCTTGCACGGCCTCGAGAGTGAGGAGCAAGGAAGTTCTCTCTACTTAATCTGAACTGAAATCAAATTTATGAACAAGTGCCTCGAGTGCTACCGCGCCAATTGCATTTCTTCATTGGATGGAGTTGCTTCTGTCATAGGAACTGTACAATGGATCAAGATGGGTAATGGTATTAGGTGAAGTTTGTGATTGATATATATAGCTTTCACATTTGCAGATGTTAGTATCAGTTGGTGGTGCTGTATGCTTATTACAATAATCTCTTCATGTAGTTAGGTGATGCTGCATAGAACTCAAAGGCAAAATAGCTTGTATCTGTAATTTAGATTTATATTACATCAGCTTACTACACCAGTAGATCATATTCATATGAAATTTCAGTGCCTTTTTGTATGTTTTATTGATCTAAAACGTCTAAGTTGGAAGGATACATGCTTTTTTTCATTCATTATTTTCTTCCCAAGACATAGAATAGTAAGCATGTCATGATCTATTTCTTCATTTCATTAACAAGACAGCATTCTCTGCGTAGTTATTTCAAAATCCTCCCAACTTTAATTTATATATGATATTCAAGGAAAGCTGAAGAACGTCCCGGAAGCCCCATTCTAAAGTAAAACAAGTTTACTACATTAAATAACTTTTTAATTTAAAATTCAAAACTGGAATATACTGAAAAGATAAAAATATCATTTCTAAAATATCCACTATTTAGATGCCCCATTCCAAAAACAGTTCAACAGATATTTATCGAATCCATTCAATTGCGAAAAATGATTCGATTACGAAAAATGAAACAGAACTCAGATTGCATACCGAACGTGGGGGAGATGTAAAATAGTATACCATTTGAGTTTCTGCATAATCAGAGTTCTTTGGATGATCGAAATATATGAACACGTGCAGCATGATCCAATATCAAAATTTCTTTGTTGTCCTGTCAGTATACCTACATATATCAAAGCGCAGCCGCCAGATTAGCAAACAAATACTTGATTTATAAAATAAAGTTGAAATCTGGAGAGTTTATAACTTGCAAAAGTATCAGGTTAAATACCTCAGTCAAGCAAATCTGACACTGCTGTCCTCCTGAACGCATCAATTTGGGCTAATTTTCCTGCCAAATCTTTGTTTGGAAATACATTATCTGCCTTCATTCTCTCCTTCATACCATATGCTGGAGCCTTGGCATTAACATATGCACGTATTAAAGCTTGAAATTGGCTAAATCGAGCCACGTAACCCAATAGTCTCATCCTATGAAAGATTTTCTCTGCATTGTGGACATCGCCTCGACTTGCATACTGATCCATGATGATCATGTACGAGGTAAACAGTGGCTTGATCTGGTTTTTCTGAACAGCCTTCTGCAAAAATGAGTCTGCCTTTTCTACCTCCCCAGCTTCCACATAGAGCTTCACAACTGCATCCCATGTCAACGGGTCGACACGGCAACCGCTGTCTGCCATCTGCTTGACTAGTTCCTTGCCCTTTGTCAGCATCTTATTGTCTGTATAAACCTTCAACATGGTAGAATATTGTTTTGAGGAAAGCTTCTTCCATGTTTTTAAAACCATATGAAAAATTTCCTCAGCTTCTGTGACGTTCTTCAGCTTTCCCCAAGCAACAATGGCAGCCATGTATTCTTCGAAACGAGGGTTCGACTCACAGATCTTCCAGAGCCTCCTCACTTCATCTTCCATTTGCAGTTCTCCATAAAGGGGAAGTGAAATTCTGCAATGCCATCGAGAATCTTTGGAGTTAACATCTTCCATCTCCTTCAAAATGGCCTTGGCTTTGTCTTTAAGCCCACATGAAGCATAGTGCTTTGCTAATATGGAAAGCGCAGTAACATCAAGTTCAATTCCTTCAGCCTTCATTGTATCAACAACTTGTTCCATCCCTATCATGTCATTTGAAACGCCTTTAGCATCTATTAAGATTTTGTAAGTGAACAGAGAAGGCTTGACATTTTCTTTCTCCATCAACAACAAAACGTCTGCTATTTTCCTCTTGTCAAGCCTCTTGTAAAGAAGAAGCAACTGGTTGCAAGCAAATGTTGTGATTGGGAATTCAAGGTCCTTCATTTTGTTAAACACTTCCTCCGCTTTTTTTACATTGTTGGCGATCACACAGTTAGCCAAAAGAGTTCGGTATATCACCTCTCCCTGGAAAGACTTCGGAATTTGAGCGATGTAACTCTCTGCCTTATAGAGACCCCGTACCTTTGCAATCAAGTCGAGGCGAGAAGCATAATCTCTGTCAATAAAATCGAGTTGTCCCTTTGCTTCCAACCACTCTGAAAACTGTGAAACCCATGCATAAATGCCAGCAAAGAGTTCAAGAAAGGATGAATGAATGTCTAACAAGTAAGGGAAATAATTACCATATATACAATAGCTAGAAAATTCTTCAGCATAAACAATTGTATGACCATTTTCATGCCAGAAATGGTTTTATAAGGCCACAATATATAAATGCCTATCCAAATATACTAGACTGCAGTTCCTAGCACCATTTCTTGGATGCTATAGGCCAGCTCGACAATTTTTATACAAGCATTTGATAATGGTACTTCTAAAGAATTGATCTGCATACTCAGGTTTAATGATTACAAGCCTAAGTTCATATTGATCAACTAACCAACACATCTTCAAATTATTATGTGCTTGTCAGACCATATTATAGTTGATTGTTGAATTTTTTAAAAATTGATCAACATTTGCATCTTGAAATCCGTTGTGTCCACTAATCACATAAACTTATATAGAGTTCTGTAAATCCCAAGATAAATGAGATTAATTATAAACCTCAAACCATACGAATGAATTTCATTGCTTGAAAAGTAACATAAAGTCAATTTACCTGTAAAGCCTTCCCAAACATTCGACGCCTACGAAGATTGAGCATGGCCAGAGAGATGTCAGCTCGGCTTAGTTCTTTTCCTTCACTGACCCACTTATCAAGTGCACTAGGAACAGATAAACCTGGAGCACTCGAAATTGCCTTGAACAGCTCTGAAGGAGCCCTTTTTGTAGATATATTTTCAGCATCTTGAGTCCCATCATCATCATCATCATCATCATCATCAATTTCCGATCCAGAGGTTCGATCCTCTTCATTTTCATCAGCTGTCTTGTTATCTTCAAGTTCAGAAAATCCATCTTCCAAGTCATCTTCCTTTTCACTGTTGTCAGCACCAGCTTGTGAAGATAGACCATGACTACTAATATAAAGTCCAGAGGACTGCCGTGTTGCAAGGCTATTTCTCTCAAAATAAATGCATCTATCAGATATAGCAGCGGTGGTACCAGAACGAACTATATTTCCTTCCCAATCACATGGTATCTCTAGATTTCCAAAGACATATGAAGTTCTTACTCTATACCCTTGATTCCTGGAAAGAGAACACAAAAAGATTGTACAGAGGCTGATCTGAAAAGTTGGAGGCATTATCCAAAAACAGTTCTTTGGATGATTGATAATAATGGATTTCAATAAACTGCCGGGAGAAAATTTCATGTTTAGGACATTGGAAAAGAAGAATGTTCAAATTATATAGATTTCTTCTGTTCTTCTCAATATTATATAGATTTCTACGTTCTTCACTGATTCTAATTTCATCTCTCAGACCATCTCCAAAACTTATCCGTAAGAGACAAAAGAAAATCTCCATCAATGATATCCCAACCATCATCTTTGAGACTCAAACGTCCAAAAAATGCACATAACGTCATAAATTATGAAAACAGGATATCAAACCCATAAATTTTAAAAGTTCAGAAAAATATTTTTAAAGAAAGAGGTTAGAAAACAAACCCCAACCAAGACTGTAATAGAATGCAAAGGGAACTACAAGAACAGAACAAATGTGAGCACCGAAAACTCGATCAGAAGCAAGCAAGAACCTTGTTGATGCATAAAAATCAATACAACCCAATACGCATGAAATGAATCCAAAATTCTACCGGAAAAACGAGATTCAAATTAGTTTTCTATGTTTCGCATTACGGAATGAGCTATGTACGCTACATAAGCAGAGAAATCGATATGGAAAACAGAGAACAGCCGTAAACATGATGAACAAAGAGAAGCATACCTAAGGGGAGTAGAAGCTCTACGAAGAGCCCACATCGTGAGATGATATTAGTAGTGATGAAGAGCTCGGAGAAGCCCTCCAACAATGGAAACCAGAACAAGAGGAATTGAAATGGCGGAGGCCGTAACGTCGCTCTTAAACCCCAAAACCCTCCTCCCGTCGTACTTCAGACTTGAAAGTCTAAGAAAAAATAATTAAAAAAAAAAAAAAAACCCTTCAATTAATTTCTTACTAATATTACTAATCATAATTCTTAATAATTAAATTGGGTTTTAAAATAATAATTTTTTAAATAATACTAATTAATTTTGGATTAGTTTGAGTGGTCTCGTGACCACGATGTTGGATGATAAAGTCCTACGTCGGCTAATCTAGGGAATGCTCATGGGTTTATAATCAAAGAATATTCTCTCCATTGGTACGAGACGTTTTGGGGAAGTCCAAAGCACAGTCACGAGAGCTTATGCTCAAAGTGGACAATATCATACCATTGTGGAGAGTGGTGTTCGTCTAACATGGTATCCGAGTCATGCCCTAAACTTAGTCGTGCCAATAAATTGGTAAATCCTCAAATGTCGAACAAAAAGGACTCCAAAAGAAAAGGAGTCGAGCCTTCTCGAAAGCATAGTAAAAAATGATTAAGACTCCAAAAGAAAAAAAGGAGTCGAGCCTCGGTTAAGGAGAGACGTACTTTGTTTGAGGGGAGGTGTTGGATGATGAAGGTCCCACATCGGTTAATTTAGGGAATGCTCATGAGTTTATAAGTCATACAATTATGGAGAGTGGTGTTCGGTATTTTGGGATAGCCCAAAGCAAAGCCCTGAGAGCTTATACTCAAAGTAGACAAATTATACCATCGTGGAGAGTGGTGTTCGTCTAACAGACGTAAAAAAAACATTATCTTTGGGAATGTGCTATATTCCCGAACTTACAAGGCCAAATTATGACTGACTAACCCATATTTCCGACCTTAAAAAGTTAGATTTCAAATATGGAACCGGAAAAACCCTAACAAAAATTTTTTAAATGGTAAATATAAATTTTGTTTAAAAAATAAAAAATAAAAAATAATATTTTTTAAAAATTCCCACACCACAATTCTTTTATCTAAATTCGAGTAAATAAGGAAACAATAAAAACAAATATATAAAATAAAAATAAAAAATTAGATAACTTTGCTGAGAAGATCACACGTGTGCAATATAAAACGGATAAAAGAGAGAAATTAAAATTATCCATAAAAAAAATTGTAATGGAAAAAAACAATGATCATTGTGGAAGGGTTGATGTGCCTCGGTTTCTTGATGAACACACTGAAATGAATCCCTCACTGATTTTGTTATTATTATATTTTGAATTAGGATCAGAAGTGGAAGTGATGAAATGGGCATAACCCATCTTCCACGGCTCTTCATTTAAGTGCGCAATTAGTGCCATCAATTCCCTTTTTCAATTTCCTTGTTCCCCCATTTCTCTGTTTTTGGCGCTTCTTCTCCATTTCTTACCTTTTCCCCTTCTACTGTCTTGTCATCTTCTTCCATTTTCCCTTTCGATTTATAAATTTTGGTGAAGAAAACGGATAGATGGATGGTTGATGGATGAGTAATAAACCCCCCTCTCTATATCCACATTTACTTCGAAGACTGTGGCTGTCATTTGTAGTTGTTGCGCCAGTTAAATCAGACCGAATCGCCCCCAATTTCTCTCTCTCTCTCTCTCTCTCTCTCTCGAACCCTAGATTTTCTTTTTGAATTTGGGTTCTGGGTTTGCGGTGGAGAAGCTCCACGAGGTGGGATTTTGAGCTTTTGTGGTTCTGGGATCGATTTGCTTTGAGTTTGAGGTGTAATGGGGGGAGATAATTTGGACCCGATTGAGGGAGGTGGCAATGGCGGTTGTTAACCCACTTCTCATGCATTGCCTCCATGGGAAAGAGCGAGGAAGAACAGCCGCTGCCGGTTGGAGTGAGCTCCTCCGAGCTTTCTGATTGGACTGTGCAGAGTAGATGTGGCGGCGGTGGGTGCTTTGCGATTCGTAGACTGATTGCTGTGAGATGTGTCTTCTTCCTGTTACTGTCGGCGGCTGTGTTTCTTTCTGCTATTTTTTGGCTGCCGCCGTTCCTTTCATACGGAGATTGGCCGGATCAGGCGGCTGATTCTACTTATAGAGGTAGGATCCTTCGTCAATTTTCTTTTTCTTTTTCTTTCATGATTTTCCTGTTCAGGCTTCCTGGGTTTTGAGTGTTTGTAGACCTAGAATCATGTTGGTGGGTGTTGGCTGGTGATATCAAATTATCATCCCCTTTTTGTTGGCTGGTGATATCAACTTTGATTGTTTTGAAGAGTAGAATGTTATGGATTTTTGAATGTTTGTAGCTGTTCTTGTGTTTAGATAGCTCCTCGTGGAAGAATTATAGTCTTGTTTTGTTGGATTCGATGGGATTGCGAGTAAGGAAACTCACTCTTGATTGATTCTGGAAGATTTGATCGATTAAATGAGAAGTTTATGATGAAAACTGACTCACTTTTCCATGTATCCATTTAGTTTCCCTGGATTCATGTGAATTCTGTTCATCAAGTTGCTGTTCATATGCATTAGAACTTTCCATTTTGATAATGTTTATAGATTTGTGTTATATTGAAGAACCCTTTTGGCTATCCGAAGGCTTTATGAGCTTGATTGTTCGTTTTTTTCCTCTCTCGGTATACAAACTCGACATGTTTACGCCCATTGATGCATGAAATGTACTGCCTAAAAGCTCATAGTGCTCTGGTTTTAAACGGATCGCTCTACTTTTGTACATTGGAATTTGAAAGAGCGATACATATAAACGATATGATCGTATAACTTAACTGAAATTAATTGCGTCGTAATCAGATGGGTTTAGAAGTTGGGTGATATCTTATAAACTCAATGAGTACTCCATTTGCTTGTTGGGTGTGTCTAGATTTGTTTGATTGTGGTGAACTTTGTGTTAGAAATTGTGAAGTTTTATTGGATTTTATCGATATCAGTTCGTCTTGGTTGAATTATTGTAACGCTATCATATCATGCTAGCCATCCCTTTCGTATATTATATAATCGTTTCGCTGAAGTTATATGATTCTATCCCGTTTCCAGATCATGAAATCGTAGCGTGTTTTCGTGCTCGGAAGCCAGTTCCTTTTCTGAAAAACCATATTTTTGAGCTTGAAGACAACATTTTTGGAGAAATTCCTGTTCCTTTTGTCAAGGTATTCAATCCAGTTTCTCGATTCATCTAGCTTGACTAGTCACGTTTTCGGTCGTTTGATCTGATACTCTGTGAATCAGGTGGCCGTCCTCTCGCTACAATCATTAGGCGGATCGAACGTAACAGATATCATTTTCTCCGTAGATCCTGATGCCAAGTATTCAAAAATTCCACCAACTTCTCAAAGTTTAATCAAGGAAACGTTTGAAACATTGGTTATAAACGACCCTCCTCTCAGATTGAACGCATCGTTATTCGGCAATACTTCGTTGTTCGAGGTGTTGAAATTTCCTGGTGGGATAACTATTATTCCTCCTCAGAGTGCATTTCTTCTGCAGACAGCACAGATCTATTTCAATTTTACGTTGAATTATTCTATCTATCAAATTCAAGTGAATTTCGACGATCTTACCAGCCAGCTGAGGTCGGGATTACGTCTATCTCGTTATGAGGTTTGGCTGTCTTCCTTACTATCTTCTGATGGATATTGTTTTTAGCTGTATAGATTTCACTGACAGCATTTTGTATGATGCAGAATTTATATGTTAGCCTATCGAACGAACGAGGTTCGACAATGCAGGCTCCTACTATTGTTCAGTCGTCTGTTCTGATGGCTATTGGGACGAATTCATCGAATCAAAGACTCAAACAGTTGGCTCAAACCATCACGAATTCTCATTCGGGAAATCTTGGCCTGAACAACACTGTTTTTGGCAAGGTCAAGCAGGTGCGTCTTTCGTCGGTCCTAAACCACTCTCTTAGTGGCGGTCAAGCACGGTCACCTTCACCTGCTCCTCTGCCTCATTCTCACCCTCACCACCACCACCACCACCACCACCACCACCACCACCAC
>NW_019268520.1:4649449-4660952 GCF_002738365.1 Cucurbita moschata
CCACCACCATCAACACCACCATCACCATCACCATCACCATCACCACCACCACCACCACCACCACCACCACCACCAGGACGCTACATATTCACCGAGTCCTGGAACAGAGGAGCACAAATATGCACCGAAGAATGGGATCTCATCAGCTCCTGAAGCTGGTTCATCCCCAGTGGAAAGTCCAGCTTCAAAGAAACGAAACTATGAAGCAACTCCGCCTGGTTTTCGATACGGATATAAAGGGTTGTCAGCAAAAGTCAGAAAACGATCTCATTTAGGCTCTATTCTGTCTCCAAGCAGTCCTCCATCGTCGCCATACTTACGAGTAGGCCTACCAGCACCGGTCACGGTTTCTATATCTGCTTCAAGTCCACTGCAAGGGGTAGCTCTATCTAATGTACAGCCTCCAGAAAAAGGCGACAGAAGTGCCCCTTCAGTCTTGCCACCACAATTTTCTTGTGAGTATGCCATCCTTCATTCTCACATTGTTTCATAGCTCCATCAAGAAACTATTAGTAATGGTTCGAATATACCGACGCGTAATGGAACGGACTCTGATTAGAACCTACTAGAGGAATTTCTGCATCCGTTTTTAACAGATTCAGATAGGCGAAGAAGCCAGACTGGTTAGGGAGTTTGTAGTTTTTGAAAATTAAGTTTATAAGCCAGACTGATCGTGTTGTAATCCGATATGTTGATTTGCAGTTTCTGTAGGCGTTCGTGTTCATACAATTCGATGGACACTCGGGCTGTTTCTTGTTGTATGGCATGTATAACCAAGGAGATAGAACCTACATGCGTACTTCTGGGTAACAACAGGACTCGTAATCGATATCAGAGTTGTGATAGCGATAGCGAGACCGACGCAAAGGCGTGCTCCTGCTAGAGTTGATATTAATGTAAATATGAGATGAAGCAAGTTATTAGGAGATGCATTTTTCCAGGTCAAAGTCACAGAGGTGGCAGGCCTTGTGTTGTTTTTCTTCTGCAGAAAATGTAAAGTAGAGAAGAAATCAGCAAATGGATCTTGTTCTCAACTTCTTAATCAACCAATCACAATTTTTCACCCCCGTTTTTTTAATTTTAATATCCCCGTCTCATATTGTCGGTCTCTTTGATCCTTTGGCAACGTTCATCTGTGTCAACGTTCATCCTGTCTCATGTCGTCTGTTTCTTCGATCCTTTGGCAATGATGATCTTGTAAATGATTTTTTTTTTGTCAACGTTCATCCCGTCTCACGTCGTCTGTTTCTTTGATCCTTTTGCAACGTTCATCCTGTAAATGATTTTTTTGTCAACGTTCATCTCGTCCCATATTGTTTGTTTCTTTGATTGTTTGGCAACGTTCGTCCCGTAAATTATTTTTTTGTCAACGTTCATCCCGTCTCATGTCGTTTGGCTTATCCATAAATTATTTTTTGTGTCAAATATAATAAAAAATTATTTTTTGGATAATTATTTGATATTTTTCTAATATTTTTCGTTTTTGTAAATTAAATTTGTTTTTAAATATAGTTTTTAAAATCCAAATAAATAATAATAATATTTTTTTAAAAAAAATTGGTAAGAATTTAAATGTTAAATGGTTCTGTAATGGAAAAAGAGGAGGGAATAGTTTTTGAAAACTTGAAGGGTATTTTGGTCAAAGAAAAAGATTAGGGAATTTCTATATAAAGCTCTCTTGTGAGTCGAGGACTTTCTTGACCTGCTTGTTGTTCTCGTTGAAGTTCTTTCCTGATTGCCATGGCGCTCACCATCGTTGACCGTGAAGATCCCTCCGGTTCCCACAATTACTTCGACGTTACTTTCGAATCCGATGAGCCGATTCTCACTTTGCTCACCATTTCACCACTCATGGTAGACGATTGGATTTCAGAAACCCTCAACACTCAAACTTCCCCTCTCATCGTCGGCCTCGACATCGAGTGGCGCCCTAACATTCGCTCCTACGAGAACCCCGTGGCCACGTTACAACTCTGCACCGGCCGCCGATGCCTGATTGTGCAACTGATTTACGCACCTGAATTCCCTAAATCTCTGTATGAGTTTCTGGAAAACGAATCCATCAGTTTTGTAGGAGTCGGAATCGAGGGGGACGCTGAAAAACTGAACTGTGACTACGGATTGAAAGTGAGGAAGACGGTGGATCTGAGGAATTTGGCTGAGAGCGTTACGGGAAGAAGAGAATTGAAGAATGCGGGATTGAAGAGTCTGGCGAAAGAGATTTTGGGGAAAGAGATCCGAAAGCCGAGGGGCGTGACGTTGAGTAGGTGGGATCAAGAATGGCTTACTCATAATCAGATTAAGTATGCTTGTTTTGATGCGTTTGTGTCGTATGAGATTGGAAGGCATTTGCAAGCATCATCCAGTTGAAGAACGAAATTTGAGGATTCTTTGTTAGGGTTCTTGCGATGAACTATGTTTGAGGTTAGCGATCATGTAAGCAATCACTGTTTTCTAATATTGCAAATCAAATCATTGCAGATTTGAAGGAAAAAGATTAAAAAGTTGGATCTCAAATTTAGAATAGTTGAAATTGTGTTACAAATTTATTCCCATGGATCAAAGACCGGCGGCATTTTCGGGCCGTGGAGGGCAGCGGTGGCCGATGCAGAGCTGCAAAGTGGCTATGGAGTTTGGTTAATCTGCTCAAGGATTAAAACAATTTCTCCCTCTTTCCCTACCTATTTCTCCTTCCTCCGAACCTGCTCCGTCCTCTATCTATGGCTGACACCACCGTCGCCGCCGCCGTCGCCGCCACCTCTTTTTTTCTTTTATTTTCTTCTCCTTCCCTCTGCCTCTTCAAATTTGGTTCAGAATCTTTCAATCATCCCCTTAAACTTTAAAAATTGAAGTGAAATTATCATTTAATTTTTTATTTGGAAGTGACAAATTCAAATTTTTATACCGTACTAAAAAAGATTTTGAAGTTCCATTTTAATTAAAAAATATATATATATATATTCAAATTTTTATACCCATTAATTGTACTAAAAAAGATTTTGAAGTTCCATTTAAAAAAAAAGAAATATATATATATATATATATATAAAAAAATGTTTGTGTAGGTATAATTAAAATTATTAATATACATTCAAATTTAAAAGTAATTATTATTTGAACTAAAAAATAATATAGATATTTAAAAAAAAATCGAATATTAATAACTTACGAATACTTAAATATAAATATCCTTAAGAATTTTGACCCAATTTTTTAATAAGGAAAAGTGATATTTGTTAGTGAAGGAGGGATTTCGTTCTGACCCAATTTTTTAATAAGGAAAAATGATATTTGTTAGTGAAAGAGGGATTTATTGAAGGGTAGATGAGATGATTGAATTATGAAGAGCAAGAATACTCTATATATATAGAATACAAAAAAATATTTAAAAAATCTACCTAAGAATCTACGGAAAATTTGGTAACGGTAAATAAATCAAAACAAAATCTAATCAAATCAAAACAAAAACAAATCACAAACTAAATCTAACTCCTAACTACTAATGGAGATTTAGTTAAATACTCAGGGACAACAATTTAAACAAAAACAAATCACAAACTAAATCTAACTCCTAACTACTAATGGAGATTTAGTTAAATACTCAGGGACAACAATTTAAACAAATACGTGATATTTAAAGCTATTAACCAAAAAAAATGAAGAAATTTTATAATACAAATGAACTATTTAGAGTATAGGTTAGTTTGTGCTGATGCTGTCCTCCCAAGTCCCATATCGAGCACTGAAGCATCCCCCACCAGCACGTTGAGCATACTCAGATACCACAGAGCGGGCACATTCATTCCACGCCCTTGCATATTCTTCAAGAGACAAGCAGTCCGGGACAGTGCGAAGGAATGCGCGTAGCCTCGACGTTGCTTCGTTCGACAGCTCTCTAAATTGTTCGTCCACATTGCTATAACCATATGCAAAGTAAGGAATAGGTACAAGAAAACAAGTGCCATTTAAACTCATTATGCCTTATCAGTCTTACCCGCAGTCTGTGTTAAACTTGCTTAGAAATACAGGGTACTCCTCTGGATAATCAAGAGGCACAAGCAGCTTCACAGAAAGCACTGGCAGCTTAACAGGGTGAGCTTCTGAATTTTTACTATCAGTTACAGCACGATACGAGCATCGAAGAACAGTGCCTGCATTGGCTAATCGTGCATTGAGATTTTCGTCCAAATCTAATTCCAAGACTGTTTCGATGAACTGCTTGTTTATGTTTCTCATTTCTTCTAATAAGGCATAATCGGACTGCAAAATTTTAAGCACACAAAAAAGGAAAATTAATAACTGGGCAGAAATATCAGTTTCAATCAGACTATATAGATATGATGTATACCAGTTTCTTGAGCTTAGTTCTTTTTGATATAACTGTTGGTCCAGACTGAGCAGTATCACTGCGAGGCGATGGCATGTCGTTTAAGGCCGTTGCGTTTATTTTGCGCTTCATACTATTTGAGGAACCACGTCTGTCGTGCGACATTAAATGAGTGGCCTTTGAGTGACACCATGGTTCTGTTATAGAGTCGTTCATATTTACAACTGAACTTATTTCCAATACTGCCTCTCTCAATGCTTCATTTGACACAGATTCAACCTGCAAAATTTGTACTATCTCATAATCAGCTAATAGGAAGAGCATAAGGGAAAAAAGAAGAAAAAAAAGATCATCCTATGCTAATCCATTAGATCGTGCAAATGCTGTTGAGGATTGTCGGGAGGGAGTCTCACATTCTCTAATTTAGGGAATGAGTTTATAAGTAAGAAATATATCTCCATTGGTACAAGGCCTTTTGGGTAAGCCCAAAGCAAAACCACTAGAGCTTATACTCAAAGTGGACAATATCATACCATTGTGGAGAGTCATGATTTCTAACAAATGCTATTCTTGTACACAACGTAGACTTACCGCTTTAAGTAAGCGACTTTGAGGCTCCGTTGCTGTTGACAATTGCCTATTGCTTCCGAGATTAGCAGGTTCTGGGAGCGGAGAGGTAGTTGCGCTAGAGCTTCTGATGTTATGAGACTGGAGTTCAATTTCTGGCTTGATGTTTACTGAATGTTGGCTATTCTGCGACAGATTATCCTGAACCCAATCTGCTTCTGACCTTACTGAACCTTTTTGTCGTAGTGGCGCTATAGATGAAGAACTACCAGGAGAGACATTTGCAGCCCAGTTCACTGGTTGAAAATGGAGTTTCACATTATCACTTTGCTGAACTGGGTTTATGCGAGATCCACCAAGGCCGGGCTGCCCATGTAGGGAATGCTGCTTATTAGCAAGATTCATATGACAATTCTCAAATAATTTCAGAGTTTTCACAATTGTTAGCAAACATCCATAAAACTCCTCTTTGGTGTGAGTTAAGATGATTCTATCCCTTGGCAATTGCAAAAATCGTATCATTTTTTGCAGTGAAACCAGGTGGTGCTGGATATTCCCTGTTTGTGCTGCCTACAAGAAGTAAGATCCGTCAAGAAAGATGACCAGAATACACGGAGGGTAGCACAAAAAGTGGATCAAATAAGGATGAAAGTCTGATGAAGATCAATTAATATCTGTCTTTATTTGAAATCTGTTTAGTACCTGCATATACTGTTGACACATCTTCTTGAAAAGAGGCACGCATATCTTCTTGAGCTGCTCCATCTGCAAGAACAAAAAAAGCGGCTTAGCACTTCGTTCAAATTGACATACAAAACTCACACCCTAACTTCCAGAAAGCTTCCATGAATTAATATAATAAAAAAATACCTCAGCAAATGCAAGATCATGCCAATCTTCTGAATTTGGAACTCCATTTGGAACTGTGCAACACAACATGAAAGATAAGCACAGAACATTGTAGATTGAAGCTCCATGTTTCTAAAGATACAAGTCATTTAAGTTGAGGAACCATCAAAAGAAAGAACATTAAGAACTATGGTGTTGATTTAGAATAGGAACTCTTAAAAAACTTAAACTTACCTGCTGAAGCTCCCATGGACTGGTGTTGCTTTTGCTGCTCTATCGCAGGACGGTGTTGATGTGAGACTTTTGAGGCCCAAAAAGCTTCACCAATCACACCCTGTACACAACAGCTTGACTTTCAGATCGCAATAAATATATATATATATTCAACACAACTCAAAGTGTAACTGAGAAGAGAATACAAGACACTCTAGGTTCTAGAGTACTCTATGCTCTGTATTTCTTGGGATGATAATCTAAGTAAGGTGGATGGGTATTTATGTATCTTTATTCCTAAAATTTCTAAATCGTTTTCCTGAAATATCTATGTATCTTTATTCCTACCATTCCTCATATAATTATTGGACTTGACCGGCAACGGATGGTATTTTAACAACACAAACAAATTACCTATTTACACACCTAGACCTAACCAAGATTTAATTATAAACAGAACCAAATACCTCTTTTACTTGGGTCAAATTCTCATTTGGCTGCAAGGTCAACACATTTGGATTTTGTGTGAATATTGGACTCACTAAACCCTGTGGTCCGCATGGTGAATTTAGTGCTTTCTGTGGACTAACAAAGCTTTGATTGTGCATCCCAATTTGCTGATGTGTCTGCCTGACATTCAGTTTTTGTCTCTGTAGTTGTCCATGTGGCTTTGGCCTTAACTGCTGAGTATGTTGCTGCGGAAGTGAATTAGGTACTGCTGGTTGTTGATATAGCGGATTAGGCACTGCCCGTTGGTGTGGCTGATTACTCATCTGTGGCGGAGGCTGGATTACAAATGCAGGACGAACTCGACTGCTTGCGCTTTCATGGCGATTTTCACTCCTACTCATCTTGCCGGTTACAGCATTCAAATATGCTTCCTCAGAGGCATAGACAGATTACTTATGTTGCAAATGTTACAAATTAAGAACTTAGAAGTATTAGGATCGCGCAACAATACACACATTCAATAAAGATGAACACAAATAACACAAAAGAAAAAGATGCAAGAGATTGATGGCTTTGGATAGGTACAAAATAGAACAGAGACGGGAAGAAAGTACCTTTTGAAGTACTGACCAAGAAGCACTCATGTATATATGGTTTTTGTTTACTAGGTTTAACGGATTTAACTACGAAATATAATTTTTTAACTGATTTAACTACGATAAAATATATCTCTATCAAATTTTTACAAAATATCTATCATATATTTTTCTACTCAATCTTTACGAAATATCTACCATATATCTCTACCAAATTTTTACTAAATATTTACATATATATCTCTGTCAAATCTTTACAAAATATTTATTATATATATCTCTGTCAAATCTTTACAAAATATTTACCATATATATCTCTATCAAATCTTTACAAAATATCTATTATATATATCTCTATCGGATATTTTACTATAAATAGTCATCAAGCTCCATATCCAACCATTCTCCAACTCACCAAATCTTTATCAAATATTACCCTATATATTTCCACCGCCGGTTTGTTATAAATAATGCTCCATATCCCAACCGTTCATCTCCATATTCCAACAATTCTCCAACTTGGAGACTCATCCAGTCAACAAGAATTTCATTCTCAATCTTCACTACACTACACCAATTGAGGCTTTGCACAACCTCAATGTTCCAACCTAACACATCTTGTCAACATGTTTGTTAGATTCTTTGCACCCTCTATTTTCTCCAAACACATCACCATCTTTCACTAACCTACGAGTAAAATGATATGGGTGTTTTATTTTTGAATGATAGACCGGGTTCTTCACCAACTATATGACATTCTGTACAAAGAATCTTCTCGTGTTACTTCTTGCCCAATTTTTCTAGATAGTCTGTCATCCATATCATCTCCTTTCCAGCTTCAACTATTTTCACATATCTCTTTTCCTGTCCATACTTCTTTTGGCAACTTAAACTCCACGGGTACTGATAACCCTCTTGTGAATGTTTGCTGAATCCACCACACCTCAATGGGGGTGAGAGTTCTCTTATTTATAATTATTTTCAGAATACAGAAATATGGTAAATTACAAATATTATGGAAATAGTAATAAAAGGAAAGAATAATAAATGAATGCAATATATTTGCCTTTAATAAGAGGGCAAATATGGTAACCCGTAATGTAAGGCAAATATCTAGATATTTGCCTTATAGTGACGGTCAACTATCCTTAACACCCCCCCGCAAGCTGAGCGTCGGATTTGAACGAACGTAAAGCTTGGATCTGAAAAATTCAAAGAGAGGTCGAGAAATACTCTTTGTGAAGATGTCAGCAACTTGGAGATGAGAGGGTACATATTGTGTGCGAAGTTTGCCAGCGATAACAAGTTCTCGAAGGAAATGATAATCTAGTTCAACATGTTTGGCCCGCTTGTGAGAAACGGGATTAGAGCTCAAAAAAATAGCACTTTTGTTGTCACATAAGAGTAAGGGCTGCTTTGAAATAGGGACCTTGAGGTCATGCAAAAGATGCGTAACCCAAAGAAGTTCAGCAGCGGTTGTGGCAAGAGCACGATACTCAGATTCACAGCTGGAGCGTGAGACAGTAGGTTGCTTTTTGGCACTCCAAGAAACCAGATTGTTACCAAGATAAATAGAATAGCCGGATGTAGAACGACGAGTATCGGGACAACCAGCCCAGTCAGCATCCGAATAAGCGACTAGCGTACTAGGAACATTGGATGGACGAAAGGTAAGACCAAAGTGGAGTGTTCCTTTGACATAGCGAAGAATACGTTTGACAGCAAGAAAGTGATCTGCAGTAGGGGCATGCAAGAATTGACTGACAGAATTGACAGCATAGGCAATATCTGGACGCGTAATAGTCAAGTACTGAAGGGCGCCAACAAGAGATCTGTAGAGAGTAGGATCAGAGAAAGGAGAACCATCAGCAGTCAGGTGTTGAGAAACAACCATGGGAGTGTGAACTGGTTTGCTATCGAGCAACTGAGCACGAGTAAGAATATCTCGAGCATATTTTAACTGACTAATAAAGAGACCATCAGGAGTGGGTGAAGCTTCAAGACCAAGAAAGTAACTGAGAGAACCCAAATCTTTGGTAGCAAACTCAGAATGAAGCTTGCGAGTGAAGCTGTCAATAAGAGATGAGTTGTTGCCGGTAACAATAATGTCATCAACATAAAGAAGCAAATAGATAATTTTAGATTGCTGATGAAAGACAAAAAGGGACGTGTCAGCGCGACTGCAAGAAAACCCAAGTGTGAGAAGAAATGAGCTAAAACGCTGAAACCAAGCACGAGGAGCTTGCTTTAAACCATAGAGGGCTTTCTTTAATAGACAAACATGAGTGGGAAATCGAGGATCAATATACCCAGGAGGTTGTTCCATATGAACACGTTCAATAAGAGTTCCATTGAGAAAAGCATTCTTGACATCAAGTTGTCGAAGATGCCATTTATTTGTGACTGCAATAGAAAGTACAACACGGACAGTGGTAGCTTTGACAACCGGACTGAAAGTGTCAGTGTAGTCAAGACCAGGAACCTGAGTATAACCTTTGGCAACAAGACGAGCCTTGAAACGCTCGACAGATCCATCAGGCAAATATTTAATACGAAACACCCATTTAGAGCCCACGATGTTGGTGTTGGCAGGGCGAGGAACCAAAGTCCAAGTATCATTTTGTTGTAATGCTCGAATTTCTTCATCCATGGCAGCCACCCAAGCAGGATTCTTAGCCGCAGATTTGAATCCTTTTGGCTCAGTGGATGCAAGAAGAGCAGAAAGAAGTCCAGATGAGCCCAAAATACCAAGATTTGCTGGATGACGAGTCTTGAATATACCAGCTTTGGCTCGTGTGATCATAGGATGAGTGCCCAAAGAAGAGAAATCAACAGGAGGTTCAATAGAGGTCGAATTAGAAGTCGAGGGTGGCAAAGTGGAACCTGCAAGAGAAGTATCAACCTGCACAGACTCATCTACAAGGTCAGAACAAATATCACACGGGGATGAACTGGATCGAGGAGTTTGTGGTGATGAAGTGGTAGGGGGGGATGAATCAATACGATGAAAATGTGGTTCTAAGAAATTTGAAATAGGAATAGAGGAAAGAGGTTGGGTCTGGGAGCTAGGGATAGCAGGAAAGTGGGTTTCATCAAATTGAGCATGACAGGTGATATATAGCTTAGTGGTGGTCGGATCAAGACAGCGAAACCCTTTATGAGCAGGACTATAACCCAAAAAAATACAAGGAATGCTGCGGGGAGAAAGCTTGTTAGGCATATAATCACGCAAATAAGGATAAACACGACAACCAAAGGGATGAAAATTGTCATAATGTGGAGTGTAGCCATAAAGGAGTTCAAAGGGTGACTTACCTCCAAGAAGTGGAGTAGGCAACCGGTTGATAATATAAGCTGCAGTGCTGAAGGCGTCAACCCAAAAACGAGAAGAAAGATGAGAGTGAAAGAGAAGGGCCAAGCCAGTCTCAGTCACATGACGATGTTTTCTCTCGGCACGACCATTTTGAGCAGGTGTATATGGACAAGAGAGTTGATGGTGGATGCCAGAATTACGTAAATGAGTTTTGAAACAAGTACTAGTAAATTCGGTACCACCATCGCTTTGAAATACCTTGATACGAGAAGAATATTGATTTTCCACAAATTTTTGAAATTGAAGAAAAATATCAAAAAAATCAGATTTAAATTTTAAAGGGTAAAACCAAGTGAATCGAGAATAATCATCAATAAAAATAACATAATAAAGGAAACCCGAATTTGATTTGACGGGAGAAGGACCCCAAAGATCACAATGAATAAGATCTAACACATGAGACGACCTACGTTCATTGCGGGAATAAGGCAATCGATGACTTTTCGCAAGCTGACAGGTATTACATAATGATGGAGAAGGCAATAAAGACGTAAGAGAAAGATGACCTTTTCTATTTAAAAAAGAAATAATAGAATGATTCACATGACCTAGACGAGCATGCCATAAATCATATGAAGCATGTAAAGATTTGTTTCTAAGGGCTGAAATAAAAGCAGAGTTGCTGCGCTCCAGCACATATAGCCCTCCATCTCTTTTACCGGTTGCCACCACCCTTCCTGTTTGACGATTCTGGATAGTAATAAGATTATTAGTAAATGTAACGGAGAGAGGAAAATCAGACGTTAATTTACTTATGGAAAGAAGATTTTTAGTGAGGTGAGGGACAACCAAGACATCTAACAAGTGAATATTTGGAACAGGAGAAAGAGTACCGGTGTGGGTAATGGGTAGGGATGCACCGTTTCCTACAATCACAGAGTCCTTACCCGTGTAATTTTTAGACTGATCCAAAATAGATGGGTCAGCAGTCATATGGGCCGAAGCTCCAGTGTCCAGAAACCAATCAGCAGTATCGGGTCCAGCAATAGAACATGACGTGTTAAAGGCTTCAGCAAGGTGAGCATGAGAAGAATCAGGTCGAACATACCGTTGGTTGCAGCGGTCAGCATAATGGCCCTCTTTGCGGCATATTTGGCAGTGAGGTGGTCGACGACCTTGACTTGAGTG
>NW_019268520.1:4660962-4759044 GCF_002738365.1 Cucurbita moschata
CAGTTCACGAGCTTTCGATTGATGGCTGAACGTAGTTTCCAACGCAAGCCAAACATCACGTGCAGTAGGGAGACCAACGACAACAGCCATGGCTTCCTCAGTGAGAGAGGAGAGCAGGAGACAGAGAAGTCGTTGATCGGCTGCTCTCCATGCCAAATATTTGGGGTTGAGTGTTGAAGAGGTTTCTGGTTCAAAGCGAGGTGGTGGAACCATAGTTCCATCGACATAGCCCAGCATGTCTTGACTCTCAAGGAGAGGGAGAAGCTGGCTTTTCCAAAGAAGATAATTGGAGGAAGAAAGTTTGATGGTGATCATATGGATTAGAGTATTGAAGGGAAGAAGATGATAAGAAGATTCGGAAGCCATAGAGAAGAAAGGATCAGGGTTGTTAAACCGAAAGGGCTCTGATACCATGTGAATGTTTGCTGAATCCACCACACCTCAATGGGGGTGAGAGTTCTCTTATTTATAATTATTTTCAGAATACAGAAATATGGTAAATTACAAATATTATGGAAATAGTAATAAAAGGAAAGAATAATAAATGAATGCAATATATTTGCCTTTAATAAGAGGGCAAATATGGTAACCCGTAATGTAAGGCAAATATCTAGATATTTGCCTTATAGTGACGGTCAACTATCCTTAACACCTCTATTGAAACTGGTGATGGTCCCCAAACGTTTGTATGGACCATTTCCAATTGCACTTTCTTCAATTATCTGATAATCTTTGTGAAGCTAATAACTCATTTCTGTTTGCTCATAACGCAGTTCTCACAAGAACTCATATCAACAGATTCCAGACCTTCCAAAACTCCTTTCGTAGCCAGCATCTTCATTCCTTTAACGCTCATATGTCCAAGTCTATTGTGCCATAGACTTGAATTTGAAGAACTCTCAGCAACAATAGCCATGTTCATACACCCTACGGTGGTGTATAAGATTTCAGATTTTGTGTCACGTGCTACCACCAAAGCACACTTCACAATCTTCCACGAACTCTTTTCCTTGAGACCAAGAATATATCTGACATCCTTTAATATCCACTTATTTTCTGTCGAAATTTTTTTATGCAGACATCCCCTTTTCCTTCAATCTCCAAATTTTTGTTGTTGACAAGATACACCTCGAAACTTTCAGACTTGAAATTTCAAAACTCTTTGTTTGAAGATGAATGAAAAGATGCACTTGAATCCAAAATCTAAGATTCAATCAGACTATCCACTCTGAAGATTAGAGCATCCCCAATGTCTTCAGGGAAATTTCTAGAATCATCATCTTCTGATTTGTGATTCTGTTTTTTTCTTTGATCTCGTACAATATGTCCGAAAGTGACCTTTTTCTCCACAGCTTCAACACGTTACATTTGATCTGTTTGGAGAATTTTTACGGTTCTTTGATTTTGATCGACCTTTGTTTGAGCCCTTTGATTTACTTCTTCCCCTTTGGTTGATACTGAGAACACTATCAGATGAATCTCCAGTTTCTTGTTTGCGAATTATTTCGCTGAGAACTACATCTCGGATTTCATCGAACTTCAGTTTCTCAAATCATCGAGAACTGCTGATCGTGACAACAACGGTATCCCACGACTCGAGTAAAGATACATCAAAATCAATGTTTTAATTTTATCTTCGAAATTAATGTCCACCAAACTCAATTGACTTACAATCATATTGAATTCATTTATACGACTAGCAACAGATCCACCTTCAGACATTCGTAGATTAAACAATCTCCGCATCAAATATACCTTGTTCATAGTCGACGATTTTTCATACATGTTCGACAGCACCTTCAACAGATCTGACGTTGTCCTCCTTGATGATGTTGAACGCCATGTTTCTGGACAATGTCAACCGGATCAACCCTAAGACCTGTCGATCTTTGAGCTTCCACTGCTCCGTGGTAATGGTATCCGACTTCACCCCAATAGGGGTTCGTGAAGATCTTTTTGATATAGATAATCTTCAATTTGCATCTTCCAGAAACTAAAATCGGATTCATCAAACTTCTCAATTACAATCTTTGAACTTTTCATCTTCACAGATTAGGATGAATATCGGCTAGCTCTGATACTAGTAGTTAGGACCGCACAACAACACACACTTGATCATGAACACAAACACACTTATCATGAACACAAAAGTAGGGGAGAGAAAAATATAACAGAATACAAAATAGAATAAGAGTACTTTTAATCAGATAATACTTTTTTTTAAGACGGTTTCAATTTACTAAATATAATTTTAGCAGATTCTAGCACCTACTAAATATAATATACCAATCTTTAGAAATATTTACCGTATATATCTATTTTTTACTATAAATACTCATCATGATCGGAACAAGCATATTACAGCACAAATGCATCCCAAAAGTCAGAACTGGAAAATAACAGTTTCATATCTGAAATCATAGAAAGTTTACTAATGTACCTCTGTTTTGCGTTCTTAAAGAACCTCATCTCATATTCTATCGCAAGGTTAGCAATTCTTTCCGAACTCATGCCATTAGGATAACGAGAAGACACTCGTTCCTTCAACATCGCGTATCTGCAAGACCATACTGTTTTCAATAAAATTCACATATGCTTTGTTATTAAAAAAAACCAATAGAATATGAGACGGCAAAGAGAAACTCAAGCAATGCCTTAAATTTTCAAGTCAACAATGGAATCAGAAAAGGCAGCTAGTTCCGTTCAGCAAACCAATAAATGCAGCTATTTAAGCACAGTAATCAACATCAATCAGCAACAACTGAATTAAATTCAACTAATCTGTACATTATTGCACGAAGCCAATACAAATTCTCCGTCAGTCTCCTAAATCAATCTCGAACGCAAACGATAAACAAATCCGAACAGTTTATGATCAATAAAGTCTTGGAGAGATTACATTGAACGTACAGCTTCCTGTCTAGTCGCATTCTCGATTTCCGCCTTCCAATCCGTCGCAGTAGCCAGGCTACGTTTCTTCTTCATTACACAAAATTAAAAAAAAGCTACAAAAACAGAGCAAAAACAACACAGAAAACTAAGGAAGAACCTTCGACACAATCCGATCACTTCCGATGGAGTTCCAATAACGGAAGAATCAATTGCGAGTGAAATTCCATAGAAAGGAGACGGAAAGAGAGTTGAAACACACACCTGAAGCAGTTCCTTCTTTACTTTCGAAGCAGAATTTCAGGAAATTTCACAAGAATCCAGGGAAGGGAAGATTCTAGTACGAAATTGGCGGGAGCGCCTTTTGGGGCAGAACGAGATCGCAAATAAGGAAGGACGTGATCCTTTGGGATCGCCTAGGGAATATGGTGCATGCTTAAACAAGGAAAGCCTCGGGTGTGGGGCCCGCTCTCTTTTTTATTCATTTATAAAATTAAATTTGTAAGTAAAAATTGAGAATTATATTAAAAATAAATCTCACATAACATTTAAATTATAAATCTCTTAATTTAAAATTCTAAAAAAGATATCCTTTAATATATATATATATATATATAAGTTTGTTAATTTAGTTAATAGTTATTTATTAATAAAATTAATGTTATATTAATATTCTGATGTAATTTTATTTGCATTAGTTATTATTGGTTAATATTAAAAATAATGTTTTTCTATAATAAAATAAATTTAAATAATTTAGGATAATTTGAATTAAATAAATAAAATCCAGGAGGGAAGAACACAAATTAATGTAATTTTTATATAATTTAAAATAATAAAATTGTATCTATAGAATTTAAACAATAATTTAATGAAATAAAAAATGTAAAATTACAAAGAAATTAAAGTTTGAGGGTCAAATCAAGGCCGTGGATATTGTACTGATCGGCTCCAAAAATCTGTGAAGAAGAAGAAGTGGCGTTTCTACTCGCCATGGCTATGGATTCCAATTCAGTTGTCGCCAAATTCTCTCTTCCGCCATTGTTGGCGGCTTGCCATAAACCTCCAAAATGTAACTGCTGCGCCGCCGCCATGTATTGTTCTCTAGGCCACCACCGGCATCCATGGGCGACGGCTTGGGGCCGAGTCGGTTTACGAATCGGCGGCCGAATCGGAAACCCTAGGGCTTTGTTTCGCAGAGCGTGAATCGCCATTGCCGAATAATACGGATGGTAAAAAGATCCAATGGAATCGAACGCGCCCGTAGTAGTTGCGGCGGCGGCGGCGGCGGTGGTGGTTCTGAAGCTCATTGCGGCGGCGGCAGCGGCGACGGCTTTCTCTCTTTTGGCAATGTCTCTTTCTCGTTTATGGGCGTTTTGATGTCCTCCCAAAGCCTGCAGATTTGAGAATTTTCTACTGCAGAATTTGCAGTAAAAAACCCGGGTTTCTCTCTTCGTCCTTGTCTCCGTCCCCATAGCGGTCCCGGCTTCTTCAAAGCCGGGTTCCGCTTTCAAAACCTTGAAAGAATGTTTCAAGTTAAGTTCCACCTCAGAACCTTCGCACTCGCCCGAACAAGCCATGGCCGTAAAAGTTAAAAGAAGAGATAGTTTTGGAGTGGCCTGAGTATGAACTGTTACGGTGTATTTATAGAGGGGAACTAAATTGGGATATTAATAAAGGTATCTATTTTGGTAGATTAATTTTGACTTTTAAGTACAAATCCAATTAATGGAAAGTAAGTCATAATAATAATAATAATAATATAAAAAAACAATTTTAATTATTAATACACAAATTAACCTAGATAAATAATTTCTCCAAAATTTTATAATTTCTTATTGTATTTATATATATTTTATAATTTTAAATCTAAAATTTCTATACATGTATAGCCCGTAACTAAAACACATAACTTTTTATAATTAATTTTTTTTTCAACGTCTCAGTTAGAGTTGAGGTTATGGCGATAGAATGACGATTGTTTATGTACAAGTCACGAGATCACCGTAGAGTTCTATGTTTTACTTTGGGTGTGAATGATTCTGTATTTTTAAATACATATTTCGTTTTAAAATTAATAAAAAAATAAATGATATTTATAATTGATACGCGTAAAAGTTGGATTATTTATATGAAAAAATAGTTAATTTCTAGAGATCAGATAAAAAAAAATGGTTAAAATTGAAGGGATATGGTAATTAAATGGTTAATGGACATTAGAGTTGGAAAGTAAATAAGGAAAGTACAAAAAAGAGAGGTAAATATGGTAACTACAAATTAGAGAGAGATTTTGCTTTCTATTCGTTTTAATAATAAAGGGAATATAGTTTATTAAAACTATCCTTTCATTATTCATCATTATCTCTCGATTATTGTTAGAAGATAATGCAGTTATTTTTTCAATTTAAAAAAAATGTAAATTATCTGTCACCATAGAAATTCCACATCGATTAGAGAAGAGAACTAGTGCCAGCAAGATGGTTGGATGCTGAAAGAGCGGACTGTGAAATCCCGCAATAAAACATTTTTTTACAAAGATGTACAACTCTCTCTACGCGTTTTAAAAACTTTGAGGGAAGTCCAAAAAAGAAAGTCCAACGAGAACAGTATCGGCTCGCAATGGACTTGGACTGCTACACATGGTCACACCGTCTAAATCACAATCACACCCATCTTAATTTTTATCGAACAGTTTAACTAATTTTACTCAATAAGTAGCTTCGAATTCGATTTAAAAAAAAACAATTGTTTTAGAATATTCTACTTAAAATTTAAAAATTAAAAATAAATGAGATATTAATAAATTTTAAAGATGTAATTTAGATAAGAAACTAAAAATTTGGAGGGGTAATTATTATATACATTTATAATTTAAGTTAATTACTTAAATAGACAATATTCATTTTATTAACCCAACTCATTCTCTCGTAAAAAAATTACTCCAAAAATAATTTTTTTCCCTATTTTAGAATTTTATTTTCCGTACAACCAGGGAGGAGGTGAAAGGAGGAAGAATGGGAGGGCGGTGGGCTTAAAATTATGAATTATATTTCAAAATATGATTTTATTACCAAAAAAAAAAAAGGGAGAAAAAAAAAAAAAACAAAATGACCTGTAATTATGTTTTATTGTGTTCGGGTGAATTTGATTGGATAAGATTTTCATTTGAATTGGATTATATCTTTTAAGAAACTGACCTGATTTTCGAGTCTAAATAAAAAAAATAGATTCAACCAAACGAAATTAGTTTTTTAATTATATTTGTGAAGGCTTCCTTTCTCTTCAATTTATCTGTCTTCTCCCCGACTCAGTATTCCTTATCTTTTTTTTTTTAATTAGATTAGTCCGACTTGTTTCATTAAGCTCCATAATATTATATTATATTATTTTACGATAACTCTCTTAACCCATTTCTCCTTTAATGATTTCAACTTCGCTATATTTGTCTCTCGTACTTCTCTAAAACTCTCACTCTCCAATCTCGCTAACCATGATGCACATCGTATATGATCACTCCATTTACGTGGTACACGATCACTTATTAATGTTATGAATTAACCAGTGTATTTATATTTTAAATTAAAATCGCGATTTTTTTTTTTTTTTTTTTTTTTTGATGAATTTATCATTCATTAAATCCGTTATTTAGAAGTTAGTTGTGAATTTGTGTTTTGAGTTCATTTTAATTTTATATAATATGTTATACGTTAATAGATAAAAATTAATATCTTAAATAATCCTGAATTAAAAAAAAAAAAAAAAAAGCATTGACGTTCAACTAACCGGGTTCATCACGATAAACGAGGGTGAGTTGGTCCAAAAAAACTCTCCCGACCCAACTCGTGGAAACCGATCAAAATGTAAATTATAAAAAAAAAAAACGAGCGAATTCGATTCTCTCTTCATAATTTGTTTGAGTTGTGTTACTTAGTGATTTGGGAATTTGGATCACAATTTTTTTTCGTTCTTCTTCCTCTACTGGTAAATTCTCTGCCTTTGTACCCATAATTTATAGGAGAGTTTTTAGTTGGAGCAATTTGGATCACACAGAGTCGGATATTTTGATGTATTTTAAGTTTTCTTCTCGTTCGTGGAGTGAATTTTACTTCAATTTTGGGGATTTGATCTGATTGCTTGATCTGCAGCGTTGTTGCTGGTTGCGTAATTGCAAGCGGAAGTTGCGATGGAAATAGACCACGCCGAGCTTAGCACTGAGCAGGTTGGTGATTGGATCTTCTTATTGTTTGTTTTCCTTCTTAGATTTGATTCTGAGGTGTTTTTATATGGTCATTAGTAGTACTCTAAAGAACTTGATTTCTTCGATGGGGCAAAATGTTATTGATTATCGAGTAATTTGTACTGTTTGTCAGTTTGGTGGTGTGAGTGTAACTACATCCATGGTGATTGAATGTTGCGTGTTTGAGCAGTTAGGTTAATGATCCAGCAATGGCTCATTTACTTGTTAGTTATGGGTTATAGGTAATTGCAAGTTCTTCTAGGATCTAAAATTGCAATTCATCTGAACATCTCAATGCCATTCATTAGAAAATATAACTCGATGGAGAAATTGAAGGGAGCAAAAACGAGCTGTTTGTCTTGAGAGATTCATTTTCTTAGCAATCGCAAGTTTAATTCTACTATTTTTTAAAGCATTGTCATTTTCATTGGGTGATCCAATACGTGATCTGGAACTTACTTGGATGAAGTTACTTAAAAATTCTGAGGTCTTGAGGTGCCCTTAGAGAGATCCTTGTAATAGATTTTTTTTTTTCTTGGAATTGATAATGGATGCTATCATTAACATTTTTTCTAATTGTGGAAGGTTCTTACAAGGGACATTCCATGGGAGACATACATGACTACGAAACTTATCAGTGGAACAAGCCTTCAGCTGTTAAGGCGTTATGATAACAGGCCAGAGAGTTACAGGGCACAGTTGTTGGATGATGTAAATTTTCCCATATATGTCTGATTTGTTTTCATTATTTAATTCATCTACTTACTACTTTTTGGGCATGATTATTGTGATGGAAATCTTGTTTGTCCACCCTATGTTGAGAAAATAGCAAATTAGGAACTATTTTCTTTACATTATCTCATAATACTCAAAGTGCAGTTGGATTTTGCAGGATGGTCCAGCATATGTTCGGTTATTTGTTAGCATTTTACGTGATATATTTAAGGAAGAAACAGTGGAATATGTTCTAGCATTAATCGACGAAATGCTGACAGGTAACTTCATATGAATAGAACTTTATGATTCCGTTTGGAAGTCTAAAAGAGTTTTAAAAGATCAAGAACTATATTTTCTATTTTTCTCGAGATATACATGGGGCTTTTCTTAGAAGTTCATAAAAAAGGTTCTTTTCTGAAAAGTATGTCATATTTGTAAGGTAACAAATAGAATAATCCAATTATATTAGGAGAGGCTGGGATAAGAGTGGTTTGGTTGAAGTTTGCAAGCCTTTGTAATGGTTTGAGTAATTTATTAGGGAATTGGTTAAAAATTAGTTGATGTACTAAAACAAGTGGTAGCTCTGATTTTTGAGACTCTTGTCTTGCTTGGATTATTATTTTTTAGAAGGCGACTAAAAGATGTTGAGGTTATTGATTTCAATTGTTTGCTGGAAGCTTTATCAGTTGCTAAAGTTGGAAGTTTTGAAGAGGCCTAGGGGTCATTTTCTATCAAATCTCTTTTTAGTAAGTTGAATGCTTCATCTCAGGCAAAGGGTTCGTTCTCTGCTTTGTGGAAATCAAAAAGTCCAAAAAGAATTAACGTTCTTTCTTGGATATTGCTGAATAGTAGTCTAAAGACAGTTGACTTGCTTCAACGAAAGTCTCCCTCATGTCTCCAACCTTCCATTTGTTGTCTTTGTTTTGAAGCAGGGGAATTTCTTAACCATTTATTCTTGGAAAACCCTTTTCATATTAGTCAAAAAGTAATGTTCTTCAGTTTTTATTGGGTCTTTCTTTACCATTGCATTCTCACCTGCTTGGGGTCAATGTAGTAAAAGCATTGATTGGAAAAAAATTAGAGAACTTTTGAAGGTAGACATCATTCTTAGTTAGGTTGGCTTGTGCCAACTCATCTGAAAGTTCCTCTTTGGTTTTCCCTCTCCCGCTCTTTTGATGGTTTTTCTTTATAGGAAACTAATCTAAATTGGAATTTTTTATTTATCCGTTGAACTCTCTTTTCCATATATTTCTCTCATTTTGGAACTTGTTTCATTTCTTCAATGAAAAGTTTCATTTTCTTGTTTAATATGCAATTTTGTATATTTTTATACTAGTTTTACCTTCGAAGTCTAAATAATTTGTTCAAAACTCAGTCTGTATATATATTACAAGCATCTATCATGTTACTGTTTCGTAGTTGATAATAAATACTTCCATTTTAAGATCTCTTAATACCAGTCTCTTCTTAACATGTTTCTCCAACTATGGGAGGCTCAAATATTTATCAATAGAAGTCTTAACTAAAGTGTCTATGGATAAATAATTTCAGTTAAAGCGAAGAAAAACATTAAAAGCCCACTGATATATGTATGTGGTAAATGCTTTGGCAGCAAACCCAAAAAGAGCAAGATTGTTCCATGATCCTTCTCTTGCAAGCGAAGATGCTTATGAACCTTTCCTAAGGTATGTATGTGATTCAAGCATGGGTTTATGCAGAATTGTTTAAATTAGTTATACATTTCATTAATTTATATGATCCTGATATTCTGATTTATCTTTTTCGTGTTGTTTTGTTTTTTTTTTTTCTGAACTTCTCTGTAATGTGTATAATCTTTTGCGTACAAGTTACATTGTTTCTTGACCAAATAGAGTTTAATTCTTCCCTTAGGTATATAGTTACATAATTTCCAAATGGTTGAACCTCAACCAAGCTTTGTAACCTATATATAAGACATAATTTACATCCACTCATTTTAGTGTTCAACGATAATGGGGTGGGGGGATTATTAGTCAAGAACATACACCCTAACCAGCCCGCTATACATAAGTTGGTTACATCCACTTATTTTAGATCCCCCTTAAATCATCTTAAAGAAGAGTTTTAATCCCGACTGTTTGATGATCAATAATGCACATTGAATGGAAGAAAAGGTCCTTGAAGGAGTTCTGGGGGCAGTTTATTGTGCACTTTTTCCAAATTTTGATAACCTTCCAATGCAAAACAGTCTTCTATTTTTGCTTTGTTTTCAGGATTTTTACTTCACATAATTTATATTTCAGGAGGGTTTCGTTTAAAAAAATAAAATGAAATAAAATAAAAAAACAAAAAAGAGGGAAAAAGTTCTTTGCTTATTTTTTTAAAGAAGTTTGATGAAGTACCTTACAGCAGCAACCATTGGATTTTTTAAGAAATTTATAATTAAACTCCACATCATTACAAATTTATCATTTTTCACACGAAAATTTGATTGAGATAAATTTATACATTAAGGATTATGTGTAATGTTCTAAAAGGGAAAGGAAAAAAAGTTTAAAAGTGGCCTAAATATTGGGGATGGATTTATATATTTAGCAGTATGCTAATTCTTTTTGGAGAAGTATAATACTAAGTAAATTTCTTATGTAATTCAGATTGCTTTGGAAGCGAAATTGGTTCGTACAGGAGAAGAGCTGTAAAATACTTGCTCTGATAGTGAGGTACACTTTTGGAAATATTTTCCACCACAAAATTTCAAGGATTTAGTTGTACGTTTTTTGGCGTGTATACATGTGCATGTATGATTGGTGTAACCATTATGGCTTGACTTAATTTCTTTCTCGTAACTATAGTGCTAGAAAGACAACTCATGATGGCAGTTCTGCAAATGGTGATGTCTCAAATTCCAAGATGAAAATTACTACCATTGATGATGTTTTGGATGGACTTGTGAAATGGCTTTGTGCACAGGTACTTTGCATATGTTCAATATCTTTACCATTCCTTCAATGTAGAGACTAGAGAGCCTGTAACATAAGAAAATACTGGGGACTTTTTCCTCTTTGGTGTGGGCTATCCATTGACTGCATCCAAGATTTTCCTAAGAGATCATAGATGTTATATATCTTATTTTTTCCTTCATATTCTTTTTTAATGGATATCTATATGATGTGTTCATCGTCAAAATGTTAAAATATTAAAATATATATTTTAATGTGTTGCAAGTATTGGCATCTTGACTTTGTGTTCTCTCAAAATTTCCTGTCCCATTAACACTCGTGATTAATTGGTATGGATGCAAGATTTAATCAGCAAAAGCCATAAAGAAATATGTTATATAAACATAGATACAAACCCATGTACTTAAATATATGTATGTATGCATGCATGTACTTTTTTCCGGTTGATTATTAACTTCGAAATGTAATGAATAAGAGCAGCTGCAGGCCATACACACCCTTTTAGTGACCCATTTATTTTAGCCAATCGAAAATCTATTATTGAGCTCTAGTTTCAATGATGCTGACACAGTAGTCTTAAAATGTTGTGTAGCTGAAGAATCCTTCACATCCTAGTCGTGCTGTATTGACTTCTATCAATTGCCTTTCAACTCTGCTGAAGGAACCAAAGGTCAGATCCTCCTTTGTCCAGGCAGATGGAGTGAAATTGCTTATTCCTTTGATTTCTCCTGCATCGACCCAACAATCTACTCAGGTAATTTGGTCATTTAATTCTTGGCATTTGCACTCGTCTTCTTATTAGTTGGATATTTTCTTTGGATTTCTTATCATATTTATCAGACTCGCATTTTTTAAGTTGTCTCCAGTAATCAATTACTCCATTTAAGTTTGAAAATTGTTATTAGCAAACTTTAACATTGAAACTAACTGTTCTTTTTCTAACAGCTTCTATATGAAACCTGTCTTTGTGTTTGGCTCTTATCATATTATGAGCCAGCAATTGAATTCTTGGCCACTTCTAGAACCCTTCCGAGACTCATTGATGTTGTCAAGAGTTCCACAAAAGAGAAGGTGAAACCATCCTCTGGACACTGGTCATTCTAATAAAGTTACTCTGTCTTGTTCCGTGTATTTTAGTTTGCTATAACCGACTTGTATTCATTCTCCCTTGTACATTCATGGCATTGTTTCATCCTGCCTTTATTTTTCTATCTTCAAGTAGAGCCACTTAGACTATGTTGGCTTGTTTGCCATGTTCAACTTCTAACATCAATGTTTATTAACTTGTTTGTGTTATTTCTACTAGGTTGTCCGAGTTGTTATTTTGACCTTGAGGAACTTACTCCACAAGGGAACATTTGGAGCTCAAATGGTTGGTCTCGGACTACCACAAATTGTTCAAAGTTTGAAATCACAAGCATGGAGTGATGAGGTAGGAAAAGTCCGAAGTTTTTTCCTTACTGAGTTTCTTTTATTTTCATCATAATAGCCAATGCACCAACCTCCCTGATGGACATCAAAGAAACAGTTCTTGATTTGTTTGTTTGTTCGTTTTTTTAGTAACAACTGATCAATATCGCTAAAGTGACATTACTTTCTGTCTTAAGATTATCTCCATAAGATTGATGGTTGGTTGAAACTTACTCAGCATCGCATGTTTTGTCCAAATCTTTGATGGCTGAATTATAACCTAGAGCTCTATCTCTATCGAGGATTTCTTTCTTCTGCCCCCATTTCCTCTTTTCTCTATCAGATCTAGGTGCTCTTTCTTCTTTCCCACGTACATACTTCTGATGTACCTTCTCTTCCGAGTGTGAAATGAATGACATTGCTCATCATTCCTAATATCTCTCGGTTTCCTATTTTCACGACTGATTTCTATTTTTATTCGAACTTCCATTACCATGCATACATTTCTTCACCAAGTAAGCAAATCTTTTAGCTTTTTTCTCTCTCCCCCCATCTCTCTTTTCTACAGTGTACTTAAAAATATGATTACAATCATGTAATAGGACCTTTTGGAGGCTCTGAGTCAACTGGAAGAGGGGCTGAAAGATAATATCAAGAAACTAAGTTCTTTTGACAAGTACAAGCAAGAAGTCCTTCTCGGGCATCTTGACTGGTCTCCTATGCACAAAGATGTAAATTTCTGGCGTGAAAATATTACAAGCTTCGAAGAGAACGACTTGAAGGTTTTTCCCTCCTCTTGTTACAGTATTTTTTTCTACCGTTTCTGAATCTTCACGAAGTCATTATCATACTCAGATGGGCTGCATTAAATGTGATTATTATGTTGGTCCTACTTATATAAAGAAACCACTTTATCCTTTATAGATCTGTATGATATATGAAGAATTTGTTGGTTGGACTGAAAGTGAAAGTAATAGGCGAATTATTTGATACAGATATTGAGGGTCCTAATCACCATTCTGGACAGTTCCAGTGATCCAAGGGCTCTGGCAGTTGCTTGTTTTGATCTTTCCCAGTTCATTCAACACCATCCAGCTGGGAGAGTTATAGTGACAGACCTCAAGGCCAAGGAAAGAGTGATGAAACTGATGAATCATGAGAATGCTGAGGTTACCAAATATGCCCTCCTCTGCATCCAGAGGCTCTTCCTAGGTGCCAAGTATGCCAGCTTTCTGCAGGCTTAAGTCGAGTTTCTCTCCACTTATGTGTAAGTTACATACTAAACCCATCCTACTTAAACACCCCAGTTGCTGGAGCTGAAGAGGTGATTCATTTTATTAAGTTATTATCTTCTTAAATTTTTTTGGGGTTGGTGTGAATCAACGAGAGAGATTTTATTCATTTCTTGCATTCCCAGAACATTCTTGGGCATATTGAATAAAGTCACCAGGGTGTCTTACCTTGTGTTTTACGCTTTGTTGTGTATTGATTTAAAATTGAAGAGATCTCTCTGAGATATTGAGTTTAAAGCAAGTGAAAAGTTCGTTTCTTTGTTCGTAATCTGCAATTTTAGTTTCATATGTCAATGATCTTCAATTTTTTCCTACCGTTTTCTGAATGTGTCAAGTAACATCTAGTAGAATATCACAAAATCCCATTAGAATAGAGGAAGAAAGCAGAGAAAATCCCATTAGAAAAGAGGAAAGCAGGGGAAGGAAGATAGAAAATTGAGTGATTGAATTGAAACATCTGTTCTGTTGTCGTCAAGGTTTGATTTCGCTTCAGATTTTACAGAAAGAAGGAGTTTCCATGAAAACAGAAACCTTCTTCAACCTCAGTATCACGGGAAGAAACCCTTTTTCATAATACAAAACAAATCTAAACGCCGAGGAACATCAACAACCAAACAAAAACAAACACATCTTACATGTCCACAGGCACGCGTTTGTACAGCCCCGAAGGCAGCCTGGGAGTGGCCACAGCCTGCACTGGCGTCTTCATGTACGACACCAATCCAGGGCTCTCTGACATGTCGATCTCCTCCGCCTTCATCCCCGGCGACGGTGTCCATTCGAAGTGGTGCAGAAGGTGCCCCAACATTGATGTCACCAAATTGATTCCCAATTGAGCCCCTGGGCATACCCTCCGCCCTGCCCCAAATGGCAGCAGCCGGAGATCGTGCCCTTTCATGTCCACATCCTCTTCTAAGAACCTCTCTGGCCGGAATTCCTCTGCGTTCTTCCACACCGCCGGGTCACGTGCCACTGCCCACACATTCACGTGCACGTTCGAGCCTTTGGGGATGTCGTAGCCGCCGATCTTCACATTGGCGTTTGATCGATGTGGCAGCATCAATGGCGTTGGTGGATGTAATCTCATCGCCTCCTTTACGACGCATTGGAGATACGGAAGGTTCGAGAAGTCGTTCTCTGTCATAATCCGATCTACTCCAACCGCATTGTCTAGTTCCTCCTGAACCTTCTTCTGCACTCTAGGGTTCCTTACGATCTCCGCCATCGCCCATTCCACCGAAATCGCCGTCGTGTCCATGCCGGCAGTGATCATATCCTGCATCACATCCACATCCACATCAACAAGAGATCCAAATCCTCGAAGACTGTTCTTCAATTCATTTCACAGAGTTGAATAGAGATCGAAATCATTGAAAACTGTTCTTCACCGAGAGAGAGAGGGGAAATCGCATAACGTACCCAAAGGAGGCCGATGATAGTGTCTTCACTGAGATCATACTTATCTTGGAGAGTAAGTAGAGCATCAACGAAGTGGTTCTTGACATTGCCGCTCTGGTTGCGAGCTTTGGTGTGCTCTTCCATGATGGCGCGAGTGAGGCGGTCGCGACGGGCACCATGCTTGGCGAAGGCTTCTTCTTCGAGAGGGAACATCCAGCGAAGCCAAGGGATGTGCTCAGCCATGGCCAGGGAGGCGCCGAGCTTGAGGCCATTGGCGACAATGGCCTTGAATTCGAGGCCCTGCTCGTCCATAACGCCATCGGAGTTGACGAACCTCTTCCCGAATGCGAGTCTGGTGATGTTGTTGAATGAAACCGCTCCCAGAAACTCCCTCACCTTCACACTCTTGCCTGACTTCTCTGTGATGCAAAACCCAAATTCAAATTTTCATTTTAATTATTATAATTTTTAATGTTTTTCAATTTTTTTTTTTATTAATTTAGCCAATTTCAACCCCTAAAATTAATAAATCAAAATCAAAATGATTAAATATTAAGAAATAATAAATTAATTAAAAATTCCAACTGGAGAGTTGACTCTGGATATTTCCTTAATTTGACTTTTTCAACCAATTATTTTAATTTTAAAAATCATCATAAAATTGTTTATAAAATGTTACAATCATAAGAACGTGATATTTAAAAAAAACAATAACAACAAATTACCATATATATATTAAAATTTTAATTACTAAAGGTTAATATTCATAAAGAATAAAAGTATTTTTTAAACAAATATTTACCAAAAAAGAGTATTTATTTTCATTATTTAATGTTTTTCTAACTCAATCTAATTATAATTTTTTTTAAAATCTGGTTATTTTGGATTATTTCAATCCTTTACATACAATTTTATTTTTAATAAAAGTTAAATATCAGATGGTTAAAAATTATTTTAGACAGGTAAATAATAAAAATAATAAATTTAAAATTAAATAAAAAAATAAGTATATATAATTGAATATTTTTTAAAATTAACGAGTTGATATATTTATTTTTTGGTTATTTTCTTCCTAATAACGAGGACCGTTTTTAATTATTTGCAGAAACAAAATAGCATTAAATAATTATATAAATGAGGTGGGGGGCCATTACTTTGCCGCCACGTAAGCAAAAATGGGTAAGAAATTGAAGGTACCAGGACTGGTGCAGAGCTTGAAGATGTCTTCAACCATGGCGGAAACTTCATCTTCTCTAATCGGCCTCAGAGATTCAAGTCGCTTAGGGGAGAACAGTTCAATGGTACACACTTTCCTCACCTTCACATAGTGGGGCCCATAGTCCGCCCAAATCAGGTCCTTTCCGTCGCGGCTGAATTTCGCCGCCGACCGAGTCCGGTGCCGGTCCGCCAGGCTCTGGTCGTGCTCCTTCAGCACCGCCCTCGCTAGCTCCGTGTTCGACACCACCACGTTCAGCGTCGACCCGAACCACACCGATATGATTGGACCGTACTGCTTCGCCCAGTCCGCGTAGCATCGGAACCGAACCGGCTTCACGTCGTACAGGTTTCCGACCACCGGAAGCGGGCGTGGCCCCGGTGGAAGCTTGAAGCGGAGGCGGTTGTAGAGGTTGTAGGCGAGGAGGAGGAGGAGGAGAGAGAGAGGGATGAGAGAGAGGACCATTTTGGAATTATAATTTTTTTTTTAATTTTTGTTTTTGAATTATGAAGAATTTTGGGAGTGTGGGAGAGGTTGATATATGAGGGAAGGGAGTTGGTGGAGTAAAGACTTTTAATTATTATTTTCTATTTTCCTAATTTTATTTTTCCTTTTTAGTCCTTAAATAACGTAAAAAAAAAATACATATTAATGAGTTGCACTATATTCGAGTTGATTTAAATTTTTATTTTTATTTATTGAAATAATAATATTAATCTCAATAATATCTTAACAATTATATATATTATATGGTAATAAAATGCAATTGAATTTTGGGTTTAGTTAAATAATGTATTTTATTATATAAGTGGAGAAATATTAATTAAAATTTAAACAAATTACAATATATATTTAAAAGTATAGGGTTAAAAAAGGGAAAAAATTGAGAGGAGATTGTGGAGCGTGTATTGCACGAGGTGGTTGGGGAGGGTGGGGGTGGTTTTAGGGAGTCCATTAGGTGAGGTAGGTAAGGGGTAGAAATGGAAATAAGAAAAAAGAAGGGAGAGTGCGTTTGTTGGGTGCAAGGAGAAGCCGGTGGAGGTTGGTGAGATGTGTGGTTGTTGATGAAGAGCTCTTATTCTCTGCTTCCCGTATCATTTGTTGTCTCTTCTTCCACCACTCATATTTCGACACATCATTTTCCATTTTCATTAAATTCTTACTATATATATATATTTAATATTTTTGCCCATTTTAAGTATATATGATTAATTTAATTTCGAATTTCTCTATTAAATTTTCTATGGAATAATTTAATCCGTCTTTTTAAGTAAAAACGTCGTACTATTTCTATCGACTCCTCTCACTCCTCATCCTTCACACATGTTTCAAAATTTCGAGAGTAACGATATAAATACTGAAACATTTATAAAATACACTTGTGAAATGTTCGAGACAGATCATTCAAAATGATCAAAATCACTTCTATCATCCCGAAAATTATTCCAAAACATGTTCTTAATCCTTCAAAATCAAGTTTGATTATCTGAAAAAACACGTTTAAAGGATAAATTCAATTATTCAATCAATATTAAATGGTTAGAATGAGTTCGAAACAGATCGTTAAGCTAAAAAAACACCACGTATTGGAAGGGTAGGTGGATGGGTTGAATGATGTGATAATGGATAATGTGGTTGGAGAAACATCATAGACTGTGGGCGCCCGTTTAACCTTAATCATATCTTAATATCAAATATTAATTAAAAATTTAATACTAGGCTCGTGGCTCGATATTTTGATCTTTTGCAACACATAACATATATGTAACAACCTATATCCAAGATTCGAGATTTGGGTTCGACACTAAATGACCTTGACATTAGCCTTGAAAATAAACCTTAAAATAACCTATAGTTTATCAAAGAACTTGTCTTCGATATGTTTATGACATGATTAAGACACCTTATTTCGTATCACAAAATTGCTTAAACGGGTTGGTTTATGACGGGCAATTCTTCACCTTCGACCGCTTCAGTAGCGTCTTCAACGTCCTTGCATTTACCCCACAAAACAGAGTACAGCCCTACGCCAATCAGCACTGCACCAATTATCCTGCAAAATCAATACAAAATAAGAGCGTTGTGTTCTAAAGGACTCGGCTCGGTTACCCTCCAAAACAGAATTGATGAGTAGTTACCCTCCAACATAAACCCTTTCACCCAAGATGAGAGAGCCCATGAAGCCCACAATCACTATCACTAGAGGCCCAAAAGCTGTAACAAAAACTGGCCCTTTTCTTTTCATCACCAAACCTTGAAGATAATATGCCAATCCCGAGCTCACAATCCCCTGCGGGTTTCATCGTGAGTTTATAAGTAAAGAACACTACTTTTATAGGTACGGAATTTTTTTGGGCTAGAAGAACTAATGGTCAAAGCATGGACACTATCATACCATTGTAGAGATTCGTGATTTATAACAATACTTCGTACAGATATTTAGTTCTAAATTATAGTTTACTATATATATATATATCATATTTGATATTTTATTATAAGACAAATATCTAGATATTTGCATTTTTAGTGATAGGTAAGTTTTACGCACCATTTAGGTGGGTTTACGTGGGTTGGATTAAGTTAACATTCTCAGTTTTTCTTACCCCATAAGCGGCGGCCAAGAGGTTCATATCCCAGCCGATGGACCAGGAGTGGCGGGGGTGGTCCATGGCGAGGGTGACGACAATGGCTTGAAGGGTTCCTAAAAAGCAAACCATGGTGGTGAGAGAAAGATGGGCTGTGTATTTTCTCAAGGTTATGGCTTGGAGAATGAAGAAGGCGGCCCAAGCTAGAGTGGCGATGATGAGCAAGATGGAGCCTTTGATGAACTTTCCGTCGTTGTGGGGGTTGGACGCCGCCGCGGCATCCGCCGTGGGTGGTGTGTTTGGGTGGCGGACATGCCCGGTCCAGAAAAAGTTGATGACACTTCCTTTATAAAATGTCATCAACATGGCTCCCACCACCGTCACTATTGTTCCTAACACCTTGGCTTGGCATCTCACGTTCTTCAAATCCAACTTTTCCATTCTGATGGGTTGACCGAATTAATCGAAAAAGAAATGACATTTCGAATATAATACTTTCATTTATTCATATTCTTCCTACTTTTGATTATTTATTCGATCGGAGAACACGTTAACCAAAGCTTAACATACCTGCAAAGAACTGCCATGATGAACGTCATTGAAGGAAGCATGTTGCCTATGGCACACGAGAAAGTTGGAGATGTCATTTTCAGCCCTAAATAGTATAAGTTTTGATCGATAACTGGCCTGTTGAGATCGAGAGAAAATTTTTAGCTACTTAAAAGGAGTTAATTAGGGTTCCCAGCAGCAAGTTTGATACTAACCCGAGAAGAGCTAAAACAAATAACTGAACGAAAATCTTAAATGTAATCTTAGGTCTTACTTTCCTGAAAATGAAATTAGTAACGAGATATCAAGAAAACTCAACCAAACGTGAAATGGGTTAATGTTGAAAATAAAAATAATCGTATGATTATAGAAATATGAAGGGATTTGTTTATCGTAAGACACGATAACTAAAGAGTATATGAAAGTTACGAACTTTCCTCTCTTTTCTAGGTCTTACGTTCCTGAAAATGAAATTAGTAACGAGATATCAAGAAAACTCAACAAAACGTGAAATGGGTTAACGTTGAAAATAAAAATAATCGTATGATTATAAAAATATGAAGGGATTTGTTTATCGTAAGACACGATAACTGAAGAGCATACGAAAGCTACGAACTTTCCTCTCTTTTCTAGGGTAGTGACTCTTCTACGTACCTCTCGAAGAAAAGAGCAAAGGGTGCCATGACAGCGGTGGCAAAGGCGTGGCGGTAGACGACGAGGACGTAGTGGCTCATACCACGGTCGAGGGAGATGGTGGAGATAATATTCATTCCGGCGTAGCCAAATGTGAGGGAGATGACAACGATGTAAGGCATTGCATTTTGAAAGAAGCAGCCAAAGGATTGTGAGTATCCCATGCTTATTATGGTTAAAGGGAAGAGAGGAATCAACAGCTTAGAACCGCTTATGACTGTGTTTATAAGTTATTATGAATTGGGCCATTCATAATCAGATGGCCCATTGATACATCCTAAGGTACGGGCCATACGCACAGGTATCCATCGTTTACAGTTAGAACTACTAGAGTATCTAATTCCATTCGCTCCACGTTGTTCAGTTAGCAAATTTTTGTTAGTTAGTTTTCTCGTTATTAGTTGAGTTTGTTAGTTTTTTGTTATTAGTTTTCATGTATTTTGTCTGTAAAAGGCATTGGACGGTGTTAAGAATAGATAATCATTTTTGGTACATTTACTAAGTCTCTAAAATTTACAACTAACAGTCCTAACCCAACAAAGTGCTCGAATAACGCTTACATCCTCTATATAATCATAATTGCTGATACTTAGTTAGCCGATCCCTATTCCCCAAACATCATCATCACTTCTTTTCTGGAAAAAGAAGTTCACGACACATAGGTCTTCTACCTCCAAGTAACTTTCATCCGTTACAAAAAATTTATCGGTACTACCTCCTGTAAGAGTTTGAAACTAAAACACAGCCGAGAAAAAAATAATAATAAAAAGGGAGTTTTAAATGCCAAGATTTTAAATTTAAAGGTAAATTTATTTATTTTTCAATAATTTAATTGTTCTTAATTATGATTAATTAATTAACTTTATTTATATTTATTGAAGTTAGATTAATTTCTATTAATAAACTTAAAACTGAAATTTATTTTTACATAAATATTTAATCAATTTAAAGCATATCTCAACTGCTATAAAAATTTAGATATTATCGAGAGAACTAATTCACTAATGGAGGTCTCAATTTCAATTGCGACTATTTTGTTCATCACTATTTTCTCTCTTTTCTTTTACCTTCGAAAATCACGAAGCCATGAAGGTTTTAAACTCTACCCTGTTGTCGGAGTCCTGCCGCTGTTCTTATTGAACCGGCACCGTTTTCTGGACTGGACGACGGAGGTCCTCCGCAACAGTCGGAACAACACGGCGGTATTCCGCCGGCCAGGGGGTATCTCCGGCGTCATGACGGCAAACCCAGATGTGGTGGAGCATATACTGAAGACCCAGTTTGAGAACTACTCGAAAGGGGAACGCTTGGTTTCGGTTTTGGAGGATTTTTTGGGGTCTGGAATTTTCAACTCCGACGGCGAAATTTGGAGGTTTCAACGGAAAATGGCGAGTTATGAATTCAGCACCAAATCGCTGAGAAATTTCGTCACGGAAAATGTTGTAATTGAGATTCAAATGAAGCTGATTCCTCTGTTGGAAAAGGCTTCTGAAACAGAGCAGATTTTGGATTTTCAAGACGTTTTTGAACGATTTGCGTTTGATAATGTCTGTAAATTATCGTTCAATTTCGACCCTGGTTGTCTCGGCGGCGATGGAACTTCCGGCACCGACTTCATGCTCGCTTTTGAGACCGCCTCCACTCTAATTTCCGGCAGGTTCTGTTTTTTTTTTTTTATTTTTTTTGGCTCTCCGATCTGCATTTTAATCAAAAACCATACCCATTTCGTGCTACTAAACACGAAGATATAATCCGCTTTGAGTATAAGCTCTCGGACTTTGTTTCGGCTTTCGTACGAGGCCTTATACCAATGGATATGTATTCCTTATTTATAAACTTATGATCATTTACTAGATTAGCCAATGTGAGAGTCCCAGCAATCCTCTCCATGCTCTTATACCAAAGTGACTCAAATGTCTAACAAAGAATGTCTAACAAAGAGTGTACTTTGTTCGAGGGCTCTAACGAAGGAGTCGAGCCTTGATTGTTGGGAGGGAGTCCCACATTAGCTACTTTAGGAATGATCGTGAATTTATAAATAAGAACTATATGTACGTTGTTACAAGGCTTTTTGGGGAAACCTAAAACAAAGTGACCAGAGCTTATACTCAAAGCGGAAAATATCATACCATTATGGAGAGTCGTTATTCGTAACATTTCGTTCTTAATTTGAACAGATTTAGGTATGCAATTCCCAAATGGTACAACATCAAGAAATTTTTCAATTTGGGATCAGAGAGAACCTTGAAGAAATCCATATCCATAGTTCATAAATTTGTAGACAACATCATACGCTCAAGAATGGAAGAGAAAACGACCGAAAACAAGGACGACAAAGATTTATTATCTCGGTTCATGGCCGACAAACAGAATTCCCCAAAATTCCTCCGAGACATAGCCATAAGCTTCATCCTCGCCGGTCGAGACACCACTTCTTCAGCTCTAACATGGTTCTTTTGGATCATATCCACCCGACCAGACATCAAACAAAAGATCCTCGCAGAACTCAAAACCATCAGGTCTAAAACTAGTAACCAAATCAGAGAAACCTTCCACATCAACGAACTCCGGGACATGCATTATCTCCAAGCAACATTATCGGAGACACTCCGGTTATACCCACCGGTGCCGGTGGACTCAAAAGCTTGTCGAGGCGACGATGTCCTACCGGACGGGACGGTTGTCGGGAAGAATTGGTTTGTGATGTACCATGCATATGCAATGGGGAGAATGGAGAGCATTTGGGGGAAGAATTGTGAGGAGTTTTGGCCGGAAAGGTGGCTGGAGAATGGGGTTTGTAGGGGTGAGAGCCCTTTTAGGTTCCCTATATTCCATGCAGGGCCGAGGACGTGCGTGGGGAAAGACATGGCTTATGTTCAGATGAAGGCCATAGTTGCAGCTGTGATGGAGAGGTTTGAGGTCATAATCATGAAGAAGGAGACACCAAACCATTTGCAGTCATTGACTTTGAGGATGGAGAATGGGTTGCAAGTTATGGTAAAAAAGAGGTCAATATAACGATGCCGAGACGTTGTGTCTAAAAACTTTTCAAAATCTCGTTTTATACGTTTAATAATGTGAAACTGTTGACTCGAGCCAATAATAATGCTCCAACCGTACCTCTATATGTTCAAACTCGAATTTTGACTTTTGAAGTGAGGTTGGAGGTCTTGTTTGACTTTTTAACCCTATTTTTGTCTCTCATGTTGACATTCTTACTTCCGTCCTACTTATTGCCCAGATTGGCTTCAATATACATCTCTGTAGTTTGTGGTTGTTAGATGATGCACGGTCTTCTTTGGGGTCGCATTGTGACATTTGTCTATCTTGACTCTCATGTGGACGAATGGGTGTCACTTGTGGGGCTGCCGCTTTATTTGTCTCAATGTGAGGGTCGGGAGCTTCTCTCTTTATAGTATGGTTGTGGCACTCTACAAGCTCTGTAGAGACCGATTGTACATAAATTCTAAATGCCCCATTGATACGAAAATCTCCACGATCCCGTCAAGCCAAAATTGTGGCACCAACAAAAACACGCTGAATGGAGTCGTAGTTGTTGGATTGTCAAACAAACGATACTTTGCAGTGACATTTTTTCGTTTGATTTTGACAATAGAGAAGATGAGAGTGTTGATGGCGAATCATACGTGAAAAATTTATGGTTGGATTGAGTTGAATTTGATTCATTATTTAATAATGAATTTTTGAGTTAAAAAAATTTACAACGATTCGATTGAATCTAAAGAATATTCTAATATGATTCAATCGAACCCACGAACACCGAATAAGCTTTAAAGCCTCTTTGTCTTGCTGCTCTTTGAGATATCCAAATGATATTTTGTTCATCAACCCTTATCTTCAAATGAGTGCTCTCATAATTGATTTAAATAAAGTGTTAAATAATAAAATACTTTGTCAATTGGTTCTATTATTTATAAATTTTCTTTTTAAAAGAATTATTTATTTATTTATTATTTCATTACTAACTTTTAGGAGAAAGTGGGAGGAGCTGATATTTATGTGAATTATTTATTTGAGGAAGGTGTAAAGTTTTATTTTTTCTAATAATTATTAAATAAATTAAAAAACTTAAAATTTAATGCATATTATTCTGAAAATAAATAAAATTTCAGTAGTTAAAATTATTTTTATAATTGAACTTTATAAAAATAAAATTATTATAAAAATTTAATTAATTATCGAGATGATAATTAAAAAGCAGCATTTCGACGTTGTACCGAAAAAAACCTTAAACACGTGGGGAAAAGAGTAAGAGATGGAGATCGTATGCATAGAACCAGCAACAAACAACTCGAGATACTCATACATTTGGAACTGATACCATTCAGATTAGATTTGGTATTAACCCGAGTGTCAATGTGGGTAGCAAATTCAACTGAACTCAAAACCAAAACATTCCCACCCACCCCATGCTTTCTTTCTTCTTTCGTTCTCCTTTAAGTGATCTCACCAAGCACTCCATAACTCACTTTTCTCGTCTCTATCTTCTTTTTTTTCCACTGATAAATATCTTTAGCCTTTTTCTAAAGTCTCTCATGCAAAACTGATATGATTTTCAATCTACAAGTATAGTCATAAAAAGATGCAATGAGACAGACGGGCCACAGCAGGATTATTACAGGAAAGTCTGCCCCCTCCCGCTAACATAGAAAGAGATTCCCACGACGACAAATTCTCTATATGAATCTCTTCCCTACTAGGCCAAATTGAGTCGCTATTTGAGGTAAGAATGACTTAACCCATACGCATCATTGATGAAAGCATTCCAAACCGGTCACTTCATAGAAGTGACTTGTCAACCACGCTTCATACATTATATGCACCCAATCAACATTCATAACTCATTCTTACGTGTAAATTAGAATGGGTTTGATTCGATTAAAGAACTGATTGTAAATTAAGGTGTGAGGTCATGTTTTGATCGGTTGAGTAATGTCTACGGTATAGGTCGTTCCAACGACGAACCTTCCAACTCTGATTCCACTCCGATTCAAACAACAAAAGAAAACAAAACCAATGAAGTAGGTTATAAATATTTGGTGTAGGTAGCCATTTTGTTTTGGGGAACACACTCATATGTTCCTTTCCTTTTCTTCTTCTCCATACCACTCTTTCCCTTTTATACATAACAAAACAAGCATGGGATACTTGCAATCCCTTGGCTGTCTCCTTCAAAATGCAAAGCCTTACATCGTTGTCATCTCCCTCCAATTTGGCTATGGCGGAATGAATATCATCTCTGCCATCTCCCTCAACCACGGTATGAGCCACTACGTTCTCGTTGTCTACCGCCACGCCTTTGCCACAGTCGTCATGGCACCTTTTGCTCTTGTTTTTGAGAGGTATATATCTTTGAGTTCGTACTTATCATATTCTTTAACGAGTAACTCATTTCTAGTTTCATATTTTTCAGAAAAATGAGACCCAAGATTACGCTTAAGATTTTCGCTCAGCTATTTGTTCTGGCTCTTCTTGGGTTAGTATTAAAGCAGGTTGGTCCAAACAAACTAACACGTTCCTTTGAATTATCTAAAAACCTTTTCTTTTTGTGTCCTTTTTTGTATCTTCCATGGTATCGATCTCAACAGGCCACTGATTGATCAGAACTTCTACTACTTGGGGATAAAAATGACATCCCCAACTTTCGCATGTGCTATAAGCAACACGCTTCCTTCAATGACATTCATCATGGCGCTTCTTTGTAGGTATGTTAAGTTTTCGTTAATGTCCTTTCAAATCGAATGAACAGAAAGTACGAAAAATATGAACAAAATGAATAAATATACAACAATAACATAATAACATGGAATTATTGTATTCAAAGTTTAGTTATTTTTTAACTAAAACGGTCATTATCAGAATGGAGAAGTTGGAGTTGAAGAGTGTGAGATGCCAAGCCAAGGTGTTTGGAACAATAGTGACGATGGTGGGAGCCATGTTGATGACATTTTATAAAGGAAGTGTCATCAACTTCTTCTGGACTGGGCATGGCCGCCACCCAAACACACCACCCACGGCGGATGCAGCGGCGGCGTCCAACCTTCACAACGACGGAAAGGTCATCAAAGGCTCCATCTTCCTCATCATCGCCACTCTGGCTTGGGCGGCCTTCTTCATTCTGCAAGTCATAACCATGAGAAAATACACAGCCCATCTTTCTCTCACCACCATGGTTTGCTTTTTAGGAACCCTTCAAGCCATTGTTGTCACCTTCGCCATGGAGCACCGCCCTCACGCCTGGGCCATTGGCTGGGACATGAACCTCCTGGCCGCCGCTTATGCGGTAAGAAAGAAAATAATTGTAACAGTTCAAGCCCTCCATCAGTAGATATTGTCATTTTTATATTTTTCCTTTCGGACTTCCCCTCAAAGTTTTTAAAACGCATCTGCTAAGAAAAGATTTTCATACCCTTATAAACAATGTTTCGCTCCCCTCTCCAACCGATGTGGGATCTCACAATCCACCCCCTTCGGGGCTCAGTGTCCTCATTGGCACACTGCCTGGTGTCCATCCCTCTTCGGGATTCAGCGTTCTCGATGGCACACCGTCCGATGTCTGGCTCTAATACCAACGGTAACAACCATAGATTTCTACTAACTTAAAGTCGCTACTATAACAGTCCATTTGTAACCGTTCAAGCACACATCACTAGCCGATATTGTCCTTTTTGGGCGTTTTCTTTCAAGCTTCCCTTCAAAGTTTATAAAAAGCATCTATTAGGGAGAGGTTTCCACACCTTATAAACATGTTTCGCTCCCCTCTCCAACCGACATGGGCTCTCACAATAATTGTCCCAGATATTTCCGTCTTTGGATTCTAAAAAACATTCTTCTAATTCTGATTCATAATATTGAATGTTTATGCAGGGGATTGTTTGCTCAGGGTTGGCATATTATCTTCAAGGTTTGGTCATGAAAACAAAAGGGCCAGTTTTTGTTACAGCTTTTTGCCCTCTGGGGACGGTGATTGTTGCCTTCATGGGCTCTCTCATCATGGCTGAGAAGATTTATGTTGGAGGGTAACTCATCAATTCTCTTTTGGAGGGTAACCAATCTAGCAGAGTCCTTTAGAACACAACACTCTTATTTTGTACTGATTTTTCAGGATAATTGGAGCAGTGCTGATTGCGGTAGGGCTGTACTGTGTCTTATGGGGTAAATGCAAGGGTGTTGAAGACACTGCTGAAGCAGTGAAAGGTGAAGAATTGCCTGTAAAAAACGAAGCCATTGAAGCAACTCAAAAGAAAGAAGGTTTGGCCCTTAGTATTCCACCCAGCATGGAGAAGAAGCTTCAACACACTAATCACCCAAACTAAGAATAAAAAAGAGAGAATCCTGAAGAACAATAACAGAGAAATGGCCAAGAAGACAATTGACCTTATAATTTACAAATCAATTTGAATATAGCTCGATAATTAAAAATAGCAATTACTATTTCAAAAGCCGATGGAAGATTCCACTAAGCTGGTTGTCTTTTGAGTGGCAGATTCCTAATTGTCACTAAACAGCATAATAATCTCTTTTGTTCTTTAATGTTAATAATATAACCAACTCCAACTCTGTGTTTTTTAGGATTAAGATCACTTAGGTCACCACCACCTCCCATCATTCTTCCTGTGGCCCGTTTTTCGTATCAATAATTTGAGGCTTGTTTTATTTTAATTATTGTGTTTTTAAGTGTTCAATTTTAATCCATACACTTTCAGTAAATTTTAGATTTTTGCCCTTCTGCCCTGAAGTTAAATTGTGTCATTTATCAAAGCTATGGTAAATAATCTAAGGGTTCTGATAGCTTTAATTGTTAATAAGGGTAAAGATCAAGTCGATTAGAAAGAGAGCGAATCGATTAGCAAAACGAATGAAAGGAATAAGGAAGTGTGGTGTTATTATTGTTTGGGTCGGATAGAGTCTACCTGCTAACTGACCCAACTCGAACCAATTTGGTTTTGCAAATAATAAATACGAGTAAAAATATAATTTCTCTATTCATTTAAATAGCTTTTGTGTTGTGCGGATAGAAAATGTGTTGTTTTCATTGTTCAAGTAAATACGGTTGTGTGAGACTTGGAAGAGAAAGTTAACCCCCTATAAATTGATCTATAGTCAATAGATTGTAATCAAGGATACCTATCCTATCATTCTCATAAGTAGTTCAAGATAAGTAGGTGGTGTGGCTAAGTTGCACAAGGACTATTGTCTCAAATTTATATTTTGAATCTTAATGCGTCTCTTGGGCTTGAGGTGTCACTGATACCAAAACTCACTAAATAATACGTGATTTAGGGCTGAACCACGACAAAAGTTGGTATGCATGTGACGTCTAAATAGGTAAGAAATACATAAATGAACCGATCACATTTATATAAGAGTGGATCATTAGACTATGCAAACATGGTGAAGATAAGATCAAAAATAATTGATTGCCACTGACAAAGTGCAATTTTCTTTTTGGTGGTCCAACCGAAAGAACTCTAAAACCAAAAACTAAACAGGGTCGGCTTGAAGCAAGAGCATGTGAGTTAAAAGAAAAAGCAGGTTGAAAGGACTATTGGTTTGTAGGATAGTGCGAGTTACGGCTGAGTTACAGCCATGTAGCCCTCATTCTAACTGTGCTCTCAGAATAACATAAACATGCAAGGAAAGCACGAGTACAAAACCAGAAGGTTTGATTAACTGAACATACCTTTGCATTCAAACTTCACAGCTCCTTCTTTGCCAAACTGAGGAATAAGAACGAAACCAGTAGTAATATCATTATAGCCACAAACTACAGATTGGGGGCATCTAACTCATTAAAAATGACATCTATATCCAAAAAAAGTGATAAGAAACGGAGCAAGTGAAATAAAGAATGTACAAAGGCCTGTAAAAGGAAACAAAAAATCTGCAAAAAGAGTCATGACTTACATGAACGAACTAAAAATCCAATTCATGGACACCCATAAAGAGACATCAAACAGCAATACCTCCCACACCTCCTCCAAAAAAAATTTCAAGCCCCTCTAGAGAATTTATGCTTACAAGATGATAATGATGAGGAAAAAGTCTATGCTAAACAAAAGCAACCTGATAAGCATCCTTTGAGAGAATTAATTGGCCTCAATAATGAAAATAGGCCGTAAGAATAACGACAACAAAGCACACATCTATGCATCAAAGTTTGAATCGAGCTGCTAAAGGTTTGAAATGCAGAGGCACAATTACTCTATGTCGAGTATTCAAATCCATAGTAAATGTTGAAAACATCATGGTAAAGATAACATTAGGGAAAATTATAAATGATAGAGATTTGCAAAGGAAATGAGACCATGAAAGGAAGATCAGCGAAGCAGATGAATCATTGTGATAATATAATACCTGTACCATCACTAGCTTGCAAAGATGAACCACCAAACTCATTTATAAATACAACCTTTTAAGATGGAGAATGATAATAAGATAAGAGGATTTCAGAAACACATGTCAAAGCCAAAACATATTTGCTTAAAGCTTGTTTGATAGGCAAACTAAAAGGGATAACCAATACTTAGCAGTGATTCACATATCCTTGCATGACAAATTTTCTTCCTGCCTAAAGAATTGAGTACATAAACATCTAAGTATGGTACCAGATGAGTTTATGCAGCAAAAGGATCATGTGAAGGGCCAACATCATGACCTATATGGCGCTGAACAAGCCGCTGAAGATCATCCATCACCTTCCGCTCGCGTTTTGCTTTTTCTTCGTAGTTATACATTGCAAGGGCTCTTTTATCTTCAGCACTGTAAACTTGGTTTTCTTTTCTAATACGGATTGCATTCATTCTCTGATGCCTGCTACCGCTCATCACATAGCCAAGAGTCTCAAAGTTCTGGATTTCCTCAGCTGAAAGACCCACTTCACCACGCCGTGGAATACGCTTCCCTTGTTGAACATACTGTGCAATGGCGTCACCTTCTCCGGGCCTAAGAGCACCACCATAGCTAATATGTCCCTCAGCTCTAGGCAGTGGCATTGGTCCAACTGGCATCTCATTATCAAATGCAGGTTTCTTTTGTGCCTCCAAAATTTCCTTAATCTTCAAAGCTTCAGCGTTAATCTCAGCCATTTTATCTCCGTCGATCTTTAATTTACTCTTACCATCAACATCTTCAGAACCAGAATTCTCCTCGGAAGAGGAACCCTTACTCTCCGTTTCTGACTGTCTGTTTTTCTTGCTCCTGGATTTTGTTGAAGTTGATGAGCTCTTTCGCTTCCTCAATTTTTCACCTTCACTGTTCTCACTCTCATCTGAATCACTGTACCTCCTCTTCCTACCATTCTTGGACCTCTTTCTACGACTCCTTTTTCTTGACTTGACATGGTCACTGGCATCAGAATCATCTGTCTTGCTTTCTTCGCTGTCCTCTGTGTCACTGTACCTACTCTTCTTCTTCTTACTACTCCTGATACTCTTATGTTTTCTGTTCCTCCTATTCGTCGATTTCTTTCTTCTCTTACGACTTTCTTCCTCTGATTCACTTTCACTCTCACTCTCGGTATCACTGCCCGACTCAGAGTCGCTAAGAGACGATTTTCTACTTCTACGCCTGGAACCAGAACTCTTCAATTTCCTCCTTTTCAATTTCGTATCAGATAATTCAGAATCAGAGTCAGAGTCAGAATTCTTAGCTTTATCAGATGCATATTTTTTTTCATGTTGCTTTTTCTCGCTCAAGCCACTTATATCTCCACCGTCATCGTTGCCATATTTCTCCAAAATCTCATCATCTTTATCCTCATAATCTTCGTTCCCATTCCTCGGTGGGCTAGGGGTCACTCTCCAAATACAATGCTTCAATGTCTTCCGGAGCTTCTGCCTCTTCAGCCTCCGAAAGTCCTCATAGTTCAACCCCTTCAGCTCCTCATCCGAATCGGACTCGTCAGACGCCCTCCCATTTCTATCCAGATACGCCCGGCCTCCTGCGCGCCCAAATCTCTTGGGCAGACCGTTTTGGTCTCCATCAGCCCTAGGGCTCCGCCTAATCTCCTGGTAGCCAGGCGATACAGATCGACGACGATGGCTGTAGCGATCATAACTTTCATAGCTAGGGCTACGACGTCGTCGGTAATCCCCACCGGAAGCATCGGAGTCCGGCGAGTAACGATGGCTGCCGTTTTCTCGATCGGATCGATGTCTTCTTTCTGGAATTTCCACAGTAGACCCTAGTCTACCCATTTGATAATATTCGGTATCGCAAACAAAACGGATATTGAATTCGTCAATCAGCCGCCAGTTATAGCACGATTGGAATCCAGGATTTACCTTATCTTCCTAACTACTAGCACTAGGTTATTGAAAAGGGTTCCAGATTTTGTTATTGAAAAGGGTTCCAGATTTTCAATTAGCAGACTCAAGAATAGGATCAGAGGGTTGCAATCAGAAAACCCAAAAAAAACAAATGGGAGTCAAGCTCGTACCTGTCAGAGAGGGAGAGCACCGAGAGAGAACGTGAACGTCAGGGAGAGGAAGAATGAGCGGCGCGCGAGGGGTGGGATAGATTTGGAATAAGTAATGGGCATTGAGGTTGGGCTCGACTGGGCTGAGCTAACGAATTTATATATTTTAATCAAAAACAAATATAGAAAATCAATTTGGTTTAAAATAAACGAATTTATATATTTTAATGAAAAACAAATATAAAAAATCAATTTAAATTTATATATATTTTAAACCATGTACAATGTACAGTGTATAATAAACCCTAAATTCATCTCTATCTCGTATGTATAATAAATCCTAAATTATATATATATGTGTATGGTATGATTTTATTTAATTCAGTAAATTTAATTTAAGTCTATGTATAATTTTATTTAGGTCAGTAAATTTAAGGAATTTTTATCATTTAAATATAAATATTTTTAAAAAAGAATTTTTATCATTTAAATATAAATATTTTTAAAAAAATATATTTAATCAATATTAAGATAAAAATAATCATAAATGGAGGACTTGATCGAGTTTCTGAATAGAATCTTTGATCGAGTTTCTGAATAGAATCTTTGATCGAGTTTCTGAATAGAATCTTCACGATCCTTATAAAATCGAACATTTTTTAAACAAGATCAAAGATCTTTTTTTTTTAATTTTATGTCTATTATATCCTACGTATATCTAGAATTTTAAAAAAATTAAATTTTATGTCTAAACAAATAGTGTGAATTTTGAAATAAATTTATAATTTTAAAAATCTCGAAAAATCAATCTGATTTATTTCGTAGCTCAGTCAGATTCGGACATGAGGAATGATGGGAATAAAAAAGAAAAAAAGGAACGTTCATTCATTAAATTTATAATTTAACCTACCTAGCATAAATATCAAATTTTTATATTAATTTAAATAAATATAATTAGGATAAAACTATAAATTGATCCATTTAATTCTTAATCTTTTAAAATATAAAATTTATGAATTTATTAGACATAAAATTTAAATTTTAGTGGATATAAACTTCAAATATATCTAATAAATTAATTTTTTTTTAAGAAAAAATCAAATTTGTCGAAAAATGAAAACTTGAGGAACCTATTATAAACATTCTTGAAAGTTCGGGAGCAAATAGACACCAACCTCAAAATTGAGGAACTAAACTTGTATTTTTCAAAGATCTTCTAATCCCAACTCAAATTCCCGAAACCAAGAAATGACGTCGAACCAACCTAATTTATTCTTAAAAATAGTTTAAGACAAGCTTATTTTTATGTCCAAGACTTGTGTGTCATACAATGGACTCAAGAACATGTTTCTAATGAACATAAACAATGAACAATGAAGCAAAGAAGAGTGAGTACTACTGACCAAAAATCTCTTCCCTTTTGAGTCACAATGGCAGAGGAGCTTTAAGCACGAAGAAGCCGAAGAGAAGCAAGCATGTGGGGGGCTTGCTTTATTATACCTAAAATTAAGGCACCAAATCAAATGATAATACACAACAGATGATCCAAATAAATAAGCTAGGAGGAGCCAAAACACCTGTACAGGCATATATATTATTCAACAAGAGATGTTGAGAAGGCTCAGTTAAAATCTTTAAGTCTTTTCTTCAACACGTCCATTGATTTCTTGCGGGTGTTTTGCTTGGTGTTTCTGCTAGAAAGGCTACCAAAGATGCCATCAGCGGAGTCCTTGAACTTCTCACAAATGCTAGCCACTTTCTTATAATCCAACATGTTGTAATTCCTCTCTCTGATCACCGGATTCATGAAGTTCTCCGGCTGACTGCTCTGCAAAAGGTTGATTAATTGTCGAGCTTCCATTAAACAGTTTCGGAAACTTCCTCCTCCTCCTCCGTAGATTTCGCTCAGTCCCGTGCTGTGGAATCTCTCATCTGCAAAAGCTTCCAGCATTTTCAGGTCACTGTTGATGCTCATCACTGCATTCACGTTAAACCTTTTCACACTATCACTAAGAAAAGCTGAAACTATAGAGTAGGAGATATGATCGAGAGCGCCACTCCCGACCTTGTACAAAGCTTCCATCGGTAAAATCTGTTGTGCGGTCGACATTATCGTGTCGAGATAAATAAGCACTTCATTTATATAGTCATTTGCATTTGCAGTAACCTCCTCAGAAGTCCAACCAATATTCTCTGTAAGAGCCATGAACTCATCTAACTTCGTGTTCACCAAAGTCAACAATGCAATATAAGCCGCATCCCTTGAAGTTTTAAGAACAACTTTGGCAGCGAAACCGCTTTGTGGCCTCTCGACTGATCGAATAGGCATTCCACATAACAGACCTGCATGCCTGATGAAATAGTCACAGGCTCTTTCCAAAACTGTTATATTCGCAGCAATTTGCATCGCTTGAGAAACACCAAAGGATGCACCATGGATAATATTGAGTATTGCTTCATTTAAAACATCAATTAGGATCCTATCCAAATATTTCTTCACAACCTCAAAAAGATTAGAATGTGCACTGTAGGACAAGTAATCAACACACCCTTTAATGAAGGACCTCACGATGCGGCATACATCAGGAACGGTGGAAGAAAATGGCGCTATGAACGGAAATGTAGGCATTATATCAGATGTCTGCAGATTAAAGGCGAGCACGTTGTTGTCGTAATCGCTATCTTTTTTCAGGACCATCTGCTCGTAGGTGTCATTAGCTAGAACATCCACTATTTGTTGCTGACACTCCTCCAAAAGAAGCTCGTGGTATTTGTCCCGGCTTTTGTTCAACGTCTCGAGAACCGGCCCGACTTCATATCCATATTGTCTAAGAGTAGATGCCAGAAGAGTAACGTAATCCTTCACCAGGAGAAGGTGAGTTGCAGAATCCATGAGGGAAAATTGTATCTCCAGCACTGATGTCACCTTGACAACAGCAGTTTCCAGCATTGCTTCAACCTGTTCAGCTGATAGTAGCCCTTCAGCAGTCCTCATCACACGATCCTCCACTATGAAATATCCTGCAATTTGAGCTAAATAGGTCTGATAGGACTCGATAAACGGCTGAGACGAAGAAATCTGCAAGTCGGAATTAAGCTGCAACATTCGGTTCCTGTAGTAATATTCACGAAACTGCTCTTTGATCCCAAGACATGTATGAATGTGATACGCTCGATAAAGAGGTATAAGGTCAAACTTTAGAATGGAGTCCTCATCGAAATCTCCGACATCCAAAGTATATGAAAAATCTCCTATCCCTGAAATGTTCTGTTCCTCAGCCTTCCTCTGACGGTCTAACATTTCCTCGTCTCTTTGTCGAACAGTTGCAGCATGGCCGATAGCCGTTTGCCCGATAACCTTAGCAGAACTCCTTACATGAACAAGCCATTCATTGAATTGAGTGGACACTTTCTTTTCAATATGAGATTTGATCACAGGAATTCTTGTTTCAATGACCATTCTTAGTGTCTTGACAGAAATGTTCTTCAAATAATTCTTTTCAATCAGATCGACATTTTTCAATGCAGGGTAGAACTGGCCTTTAGAAATATGATCATTGCACTTGACACAAAGATCAAGCACCTGAACACAATTCTGGGACATTTTGATGGCTTCAGTCACATTCTTTTTTATTGAATAACATTCCAGAAGCTCTTCGAGTCGAATCAAAAGCACACTCCCAACCTCTTGCAATTTAAAATTATCGGTCGATAGTTCAGCCTTCAGCTCTTCAGCATCGACCAGAACCCCACGAAGTTCATCAACTGCACGGATAAATTCCTCGTAGTGAGTCTTGCACAACTCCTCGATTTCAACTTCTTTCTTTTTTACAACATTCTTCAACTGATGAAGGAGAGTTTCTGGTCGACCCATTTCAAATGCATGTCGAACAATTGGACCGAGATCCTCGCCATTGCCAATTAATGTTGCAAGTACTAGGTCTTCGGCTGTTTCCCCATTCTCTGCAGCAGCTCTCCTCTTTGGTTTTCCCTCCATTATTAAGATCAAACTCTACAAAAATGTCAAATGCATATTAATACAACATCCTACATAGTATATAAATATCAAGATTGACATATGCTACTAAAAAAATCTACAAATGGTGCAGCTTTCATGTTCGATCAGTATTGATTTACGAAATCAACACCATCATACTTAGCACTCTAGCTATTCCAATTCAATTCACAACAAAATATGTAGAGAACACGTACATACAAAACCATCTATGTAAAATGAAACATTACGAACTTCTTCACTCACACCTCATTCTCAGTTTAACACAAAACCCAAACTTGTTGTAAGAGGGGTATCTCTACTAACTTTACCACATGAACCTATCCTACACTAAAACAAGGTAAGAATGAACTCAAAGAAAATATCATAGCCTGTGACGTAGTGAGTCTTGGTCATTTACCCTAGACCTCGCTGATACTCTATAATCTATTGGGTAGTTCAACCCCTCAAGACATCAAAACGACGCACGCCGACCACCATTTATACTCAAGGCTCTGATACAACACTTTTCATTCCATTGGCCCTTGACCATTTACACTCAACACCTGGTGCACATCATCTTTACATTAGCGTATCAGACATCAACCATTTATACTTGAGGTTCCAAGACCACAAGTGACATATCAGCCTTTGATCATACTAACTGTTTTGTTTTTTCAAAAATAATCTGATTTTTTCCTATTTTTAAACACTATTTAGTCTCCTAAAAACTTGGGCAGGATAAGAAAGGGAGAGAATTGATTTTACAGCTTGAAGCAAAATTTAATTGAAGAATTTAAAACTCCAAGAATGTAACAGCCCAAGCCCACCGCTAACAGATATTGTCCTCTTTAGGCTTTCCCTTTAAAAGGCGTCTAGAGAGAGGTTTTCACACCCTTATAAAGAATGTTTCGTTCTCATCTCCAACCGATGCGGGATCTCACAATTCACCCCCCTTCGGGTCCCAGCATTTTTGCTGGCACTCGTTCCCTTCTCCTATCAATGTGGGACTCCCCAATCCACTCTCCCTTCGAGGCCCAGCGTCATTGCTGGCACACTGCCTTGTGTCCACCTCCCTTCAAGGCTCAACCTCCTGCCAATATGCTCACGTCTAATGTTGTGTTGAACTTAACAATAAAAAAAAAAAGGTTCAATCTATCTGGTTTATTGAGCCAAACCAAAATTATAGTTCTCTCCGATTCTAACAATTTTGAAGGAAAATTTCAAGGCGGCAATTAAAGAAATGAGCTAAACTGGAGCTGTGGAGCGTTACAGTCCACATTATAATGAAGTAAGTAGAGGGAAGAAAACATACTATAGCAAGGAAGGGTTGTAGAACATGATCCCTCAATTATGGAATATGAATTCAGTGCCCCATAACCGACTTTGATGAACACTGGGAAAATTGAGAAACCAAAAACAATCAGAGACGTGCACTTGAATTTAGAAATATATTGAACGATGTGTGATTTTCAGGGAAGAGAGAGAATTAAGAAAAGGCTATGGAAACTTGTGGAGAATAAAACGAAGTTAGAAGCCATTATTTTATATAAGCATCTTCACAAAAGTACAAAAAGACTTGGGTGAACATTCTTAGAATATGAGAGCGACTTGAAAAACAGACGATATCATCAATGTAAACCGAAAATCGAACATGAACATACGTTTAATTTTAATAATCTCCAGAAGTTTTACTCTTACAACCTAAAATCATTTGTTTGAATCACAGAACAATCAAAATCCATATCGAAAATTGTACAGAATACCTAAATGCGCACATTTCAAAGGAAATTTTGCATGAAACATGAAAGCATTTACTCTCTCCAGTTCAGGAAACTCATATCGGGAATCGCCAATCGACATACCTTCAGGGGAGGATCTGATCAAACATGGGGAGACAGAGACTGCGAAATGGAGAGATTAGCATCTAATGTGAAGGTTCTCCTCTACGATTGAACGAGACCGTACCGAAATTTCGTTCCATTATTTGTTCTTCAAAATGCGCAATGATCCAAGCGAGAAAATCCCCGGAATTCTCTTCCTCTTCGTCGCTCCGATCGATTAAAGCGGATTGTACCGGACTCCACTCCGATTCGTTGCCAGATTTCTTACCGGAGGTCCGAGAGATTAAAGAGAAACTGTTTCAGAATCTGAAATTCGAGTCTAGAGACGCTAGAACAATGGAGAAATAGTTGAAGAGTCATGGAGAATGAAGAGGACCTGATCTCAGAGATAATAACCAAAAAAAAATATTTAAATTTTTGAAAAATCAATTAAATAATAAATAATTCTCATAATTTTGTTGAAGGTTTTTTAAAATTAAGACAAAATTGAAATAAAATTCATCATTTTTTAAAATTAAAAAATAAAAATTAAATTAAATTATTCTATTCTTATTTATCACGTGCTATAAAAATTTAGACTAAAATTTTAATTTACTTTATACTTTTTATTTATTTTCAAACCTTTAATTAAATTTTATAATTTAATTTCAATATATATATTTAAAAATATTTTTTTTAGAGGGATTGGAGAATGAATAATTATAAAAATAAATAAAATTTTAAAAAATTAATAATTCAACTTAAATCTCATTAAGTCGATCAAATTCTTTAAATGACATACCAATATTAAAATTATTTTAAAAAAACGCCATTGGTACGTGTAGTACACGCGCCATAAAAATCCTAGTACTAGGAGCCGTCGTCGTAGCCAGAACAACCCCTGAGAGAAGGCCCACGACATTCAAATGATTGGTTGTCTCAACACACTTCCCCACTCTCGATCCTCTTCTGACAAAATTCGTGTACTCCACGCGCTGCCAATCCATTTTCCTTAAAATCAGATCTTCTGATTTTTTTAAATTTTTTTCCTTTTTTTCCCCAACACCCTCAGATCTCGGAAAATAAAACCCAAAAATAAATAAATAAATAAAGGAGCTTACAAGATCCGCCTCGAACCCCTCTCCCAAATTCCTCGCCTTTCTTCTTCTTCTTCTTCCTCCTGCTCTGTTCTGTTCTGTTCTGGTTCTGGGTTTGATCCTATTTTTTGAAGCTTTTTACTTGTTGATTTGCAGAATTGGAGCTAACCCAGTAGAAATATTGGTGAAAACTGAAGTGGGTTTGCTTTAGATTTCAGAAACAATGAGGGAAGAGGATTCAAATTGGTTCTCAAAATGGGAAGAGGAGCTTCCTTCTCCTGAGGAATTGATGCCTCTTTCCCAAACCCTTATCACCCCTGATCTTGCTGTGGCATTTGACATCTCGAGCTCAAATGCTGCCATTGATAACAACAGCCATCCGCCGCCGCCGCCTCCTCCGGTTGTTGCTCAGCCGAGTTCTGCTGATTTTGGGGACTGTGGGGACCTGGGGTCCGGCGAGCCTGCGAGAACCCTGAAGCGGCCGCGCCTGGTCTGGACTCCACAGCTCCACAAGCGATTTGTTGATGCTGTCGCCCATTTGGGGATAAAAAATGCTGTCCCGAAAACCATAATGCAGTTGATGAGCGTCGATGGGTTAACTCGTGAAAACGTAGCTAGCCATTTGCAGAAATACCGTCTTTATTTGAAGCGTATGCAGGGGATTTCCAGCGGCAGCGGTGGCGGTGGTGGTGCTAATGGCGCCGCCGCTTCAGATCTCGCTACTGATCATTTGTTCGCGAGCTCCCCTGTTCCGCCTCATTTTCTTCACTCTTCTCGGACTAATTCCGACCATTTCTTGCCGTTTGTACCCGTTGGAGCTCTGCAGCAGCACCACCACATGGCTGCCGCCGCCGCCGCCGCTCAGTACCACCGGCAAGTGGCTCAGTTTGGGTCGCCGCCAAATGGGCAATTTGAGCGTCCGTTTCTGGCTCGGCCTATTCACCGGCTTGGGGCTCCGGTGAGTAACCCGGCGACGAATCACAGCGAAGATTTGGATTCGGGTAATGCAACAGAAGGGAGGAAGGTTCTTACTCTTTTCCCCACCGGAAACGATTAAAATTTCTTCCAAACAGAAATCCGGCTAGAGACCTCTGTTTCACCGGCGGTAATGGCGTTTTTCCGATCTCCAAATCCCAGTATTCCAAAACAGTTCGCCGCCGGCAGCCGGATAAAGGTAAAATCAATTCTATTTCCAAACGAGTAAAATTGTACAAGACTCTGAAAACCGCCATTGAAATCCTCAAAACAGAGCTCGAGGATTTCCAGCTCTGTTCATCATCATCTTCATCAAATCCTCTGTTTTTTTCTTAATCGATGCAAAATTAGTGAATCAGATCCAAATAAAGTTCATTTTTTACTCTTTTTATTTGAAGATTCGATCGAGTTCAATCTTTTTTCAAGGCAATAATCTTGAAATCAAAGCACCAGATTCCTTGATTCCTCCTTTCTGATCTACAGTTGTTATACCGACAAGCAAGCTTTAAAACATTGAATCTTCTTAGTCTTTCCGAAAAAGAAAATAAAAAGGAAAAGAAAAACAGAGCATTAAATTACAAATTATCCATAATTATATGTTAATTAAAGAAGGATTAGCAGTGCATGTGAAGTTTAGAATCTTTTATTATGTTAGATTTGACTTAAGCATGTGTGAAACATATGTTAGCTGTAATGAAGCACTACCAAACACATCCATTTCTTTAATGATGTTTTAAGGAACCTTATTAACTTAGATTATTGGGAAATGCAACCACATGGGATTCCTCTAATTTGGATAACTCTTTTTTAATCATTACGGTTTAAATCTTGTCTTGTTCGGTGTTTTTTTTTTAGTTATATTGTATTATCAAAAGTTTCATTTTTTATCTAACTATATATACCTACGTACATACATACATAGATAAAGTCAAATACTTACATGGATGGAGAGATTCCACGTTGGTTGGAGAGGAGAACGAAACATTCTTTAAACGAGTGTGGAAACCTCTACCTAACAGACACGTTTTAAAATCGTAAGGCTAACAACGACATATAATGAGTTATATTATCAGAGCCAAACATCGATAATGTTGGTTTCCAGTGTGGAAACCTCTCCCTAATAGACGCATTTTAAAATTGTTAGGCTGAGAGTAATATGTAACAGGCTAAAACGGACAATATTTGCTAACTATGGCCTTTACACACTATAGTCCATTTTTCTTGGACTAGGCGGAAATAATACTATTTCCAACAAAGACTAAATGCAAAAGAAAGTGATGTTTAGGGCAAATCTAAAATGTGAAACAAACACACAAAAGTTGTATTGAAAAAAGTGGAAGAAATAAGCAATATATTTTGTGGTTCGCGTGCAATCAAGTACAACACTATGACAAATATCTCGTTCTTTTTGGTCTATTATTGGATAGGATCGAACAACAATTATTCAATTATTTGTGACTGTCTTTGCACTTGCTCATCGACCAAAAACGTTGTTTTGTTCGTTTCAAAAAGATTCCTAATTTTGTCAGCTGTCTAAAAAAATTCAGTAAAGAACCAAACTAGTTTAGATATGTATCATTGACGATATACACCCAAACCAGTTGTCTACCTAACCAGTAATCTAAAATCATAATCTGTAACGAATTTGATCAGAGTAATCTATCGAAAATAACATTATTATCGAACGTCTTTCCCCCACCTGTTCACTTCATCCATCTTTTAGTCCATGAAAAAGGATAAAAGAAACCCAAAAGGAAAGGAAAAGGAACTCATAAAATGAGCTACAAAAGGCGACCTACAACTTTGTTCGTTTGCAAAGTTCAAGCTTTTGAAACAACGTGCTAAGATTCTCGACGCATACCAACGTCCAACGAGGTGGAAGCCAAGCCGTATCTGACCTTATCTACAAGATTGTTCGAGTCTGTTTATACTTTAATCTTAGTCACTCTTCACGTCGCTATGAGACCGATGAACGTGTGAAAATACCAAGAAAATCAATGTTGAATGGGAGAAATGTTATTAAGGAGTGTTGTATAGCAGCTAATGGCATAATGGAGTATGAGAGAAAGTGTTATAAGAAGTTATGCAAAAACTAGAACTGAGATTCCAAGCAGTCAATCAAACAAGAGTACACAACAAAATCTAATTGTAAAGTGTTTTTCACCTAAGCTCCTCATCATCATCATCACATCTCTAATGGTGGTTTTGAGAGTAGTCAAAGCTGAGGGGTTGCTGGCAGAATGGGGCCTGCAATATAACATACCACCAGATGCTACCATTAGAGTTCAAAACATTCACAATTATTCATCATTTACAAGTTCTGGCCGAGACTAAACCGAACGTTCATCGAGATCAATGCCAGTTAGTAAACATTGAACCTAATACGAGACCACACCTAACTCGAGAGTCTCTCGAACCCTCTAAAAACTCTAATGTTTCTTTCTTCCCAAAGCCCCCAAGAGCATAACCTAGCGTGCCACGAAAACCTTTCATCCTCGTGCAACGGAACTCCTCAATCATATCTCTCCGTCCTATCTCATCTTATCAGTGAAATATCGATTGCTTTCTAAAAACGTCTTTCAACATTATCAACCGAACTATTCAACTCTAGTTTTATGATCTCATGTAACAGCCCAAGCCCCACCACTAGTAGAAATTGTCCTCATTGGGCTTTCCCTTTCGGGTTTTCCCTCAAGGATCTTAAAACGCGTCTACTAGGGAGAGGTTTCCACACCCATATAAAACCCATATAAAGAATGCTTCTTTCTCCTCCCCAACCGATGTGAGCCAAAGCTTCTTATCTTTTATCATAAGATCTCACATTGATTGGGGAGTAAAACAAAGCATTCTTTATAAGGGTGTGGAAACCTCTCCCTAAAATACGCATTTTAAAAACCTTGAGGGGAAACTCGAAAGGTGAAGCAAAAGGGAAAGCCCAAAGAGGACAATATTTGCTAGTTAGGCTGTTACATCTCATATCAATCGTGAATAAACAAACGAAAAACAATGCCGAGCATCCACAATGCAAAAGGATTGACAAACTTTTTTCTTGGTTTTCGACAAACAATACTTGCAACCTTTAGCGAACGGAAAAGGTACGTTAATTAAAAGTACCTGAAAAGCAGAATGCCTGAGCTGGTTGTAGGAATGGGCATACATCATTGCAGCACTCTGCCACTGCTCATAAGAAGCGTCTCTAGACGTTCGGTTCATACCCATTGCGGAGAAAGGGCTTACGACAGGACTCGGATGAGGCCCATAGCTAAGTGAAGGTTGAGTTCCTGGTATATGACCCATGAGGGAGTAACCCATATCACATTGTACAAATGGAGGCTGCATTTTTTGCATAGTAAAGGGAGCCAAGCTTAAATTTTGATTGGTTGGAAGGTTCCTAATATACCTGTTTCAACAAAGAGTCATTGGCATAACATAGACGTAGGCTTAATAGACAGACATTCAGTGTATAAAGATACCAAAAAACAAGGCCAAATACACGAACATACCTATCATAGTTGCGATCATAATCGGGGTCACTACGATCCTTTTCCCTATCTTTGAAAATGGCAACCCGAGAAGTCATGCCGTCCCTGCCATTAAATTTTTCCAAATCACCAGCCAAAGTTCTAAAGCCTTCAGTTTCATCCCTGTTCGAGCATGCATATTTTCCTTCAGATGGGGATTGAGATGTTGTATCGTCTAACTCGGGACTACTTGGAGAGCTGAAGATTCGAGCTCGTGCCCTATCGTATTCCTCCTTTCTCTCTTCCACGCTTCGGACAGAATTTTGTTTGAGACCTCCATCATTGGCAGAAGTTTCAGACATTTTGTTAGGCCGAGGTCTGATGACGAATTTGACCTGCTCATTTTTCTCATTGTCGAATTGCTTCGCAGGTATTTCAGATAACCGCACAGAAGGGAGTCTGTTTTCCACCGTTTTACGAACCAAGATCCTATTTCCAAAACCATCAATGCCGGAGTCCTGAACCATGGTTTGAAGGCCATAATGTTGAGCAACACGATGAGCAGCAAGTCGAAGGTATGATGTAGGAAAATGCTGGAACTCGAAGAGCTGCTGATCCGGATTATGCAAGAACTTCTGGATGTCAAGTTCCATCCGTAAAACTGAAAAGAAACCGTAAATTAACATGTAAATCATTCACATTATTAAAAGAAACCAATGTTCAAATGAAGAAATCCCAATGTCTTGTTCCCCTCTCCAACCGACGAGGGATCTGACAATCCCCCCCCCCGGGGCTTGGCACATTGCTCCGTGTCCATCCCCCTTCGGGGCTCACCGTCCTCGCTAGCACACCGCCTGATATCTGGCTCTGATACCATTTATAATGGCCCAAGCACACCGCTAACAGATATCGTCCTCTTTGGGCTTTCCCTTTCGAACTTCCCTACAAGGTTTTTAAAACACATCTACTAGGGAGAGGTTTCCACACCCCTGTAAAGGGTGTTCCGTTCTCCTCCCCAACCGACGTGGGGATCTCACAAAAAAAATCCCTACTAACTACCAAATATATCATTAAATGCCGATTTGCTGTCTCATATTGGTATAGATTGTTTAAATCTTTCAAACTCAGTTGGGTTTTGCCTACGACTTGCACCGAAGCCTTTTACAGCTCATTTCTGGTTAGGCGAAAAAACGCTAGAATTCTGCGGTCGTGCTCCATGGTGATGGTTTTATGGAAACATCGAGACAGAAGGACCAAGTCAGGCTGCTTTCTTCTATTTGGTGTGTTCATCATAGTGAACACAAATTATAGCCAATTGAGAATTTTCTGTAATCCCCTTGGTGGGTTGGGTAAATTTCATCTGATTTCTTGTAAATCCATAATCTCTACAATGAAATCATTCTATTTCTTAAGAAATATGAACCCATAATCATAAGATTCTTGGCCAAATCCAGATTTCATCCACAAACAAAAAGACAGGAACCTCAAAGAGAAAAACAGATCTAACCCAACTACAAGCTTATAGCAAATCCAAATCCAAATCCAAATCAACCAATACAAACTCGCAAATCGAAATCAATTGATCCCAAGAACAGATTCAAGATTAGGTCAACTGGGCAATTCAACCCCTTAAAAAAAAAACGAAAGAAATAACAAAAGAACTCACTGGTAAGACGATGACGAGGATTCTGGAGAGCCTCAACCAAGAAGGGATCAACCATTGACTCCTTGTCCTTGAACCCTTGTGGGGTTGGTTCGAAGGAAGCCGATTCCATGGAAAAGAGCTCTGTTTATGATTCAACGCACAAGACTCTGAAACTGTTCGATTCCTTCAAAGGGTTTCTTCTTCCCCTTCTGTGTCAGAGGAGGAGAAGAAGAATAGGAAGAGGTAAGGTGCAGAAACAGGGAAAGGGTTTAATTCTTAGCATCTGGAGGAGGAGAAGGAAAAAGAGAGAGAACCCTCTTTCTTATCCCACCAGGCGGAGGGGAAAGGGGTAAAAGGAAAGACAGAGTTGGAATTTGGCAATGAATTTATATCACAAAAAAAAGAAAAAAAGAAAATTTTGTAAATTATTTGTTCGCCAATAAATTCCTTTCTTCTTGGGGCAATCCGTGTGGAAAGACGAGAGCTCATAATACTCATATTCTTTCTAAATTTTTTGACCTTTCGTTATTGATATTAAATAGTTGAGTTACGAGCCATAATCGATAAATATAGACATGATTTTAGTGATCGGTCATATACTCTATATTAACATAACAAGAATAATAAAAAGAATTTAGAACAAGCATACGACATGGATAACACGTCGTGAACAAGCATAGCCACAGACAACATGTCTTCGACAAGCATGACCCTGACATAATATCCCTATTCTTTTTCAATTGGTTTATGAATTGAGGGTTCAAATTTTTTTACCCATCTTCATTATAGATATTAAACAGTCGAGTTACGAGTCAAAATCGACAATTAATCACATTTTAGTATAGACGTGATTTTAGTGACCAGTTGTATACCCCGACATAACAAAAATAGTAAAAAGGGTTTGGAATTGGCATACGATATCGACCCGTCCTAGACAAGTATGACTGGAACATTTGACACATAGCCACAGACAACATGTCTTTGACAAGCATGACCGTGACATAGAACTCATATTCTTTCTCAATTTGTTTCTAAATTGAGGGTTCAATTTTTTTTTTACCAATTTTCATTGTAGATATTAAACAGTTGAGTTACGAGTTCGACAATTAATCACATCTGGGTATAGACATGATTTTAGTGACCAGTCGTAGCAAAAATAATAAAAGAATTTATAACGGGACATGGATAACATGTATTTGACAAACATGACTGAAAGATTTGACACATAGTCACAGACAACATGTCTTGGACAAGCATGACCGTGACATAATATCCATATTCTTTCTCAATTTGTTTCTAAATCGAGGGTTCAATTTTTTTTTTTACCAATCTTCATTATAGATATTAAATAGTTGAGTTACGAGTCAGAATCGACAATTAATCACATCTGAGTATAGACATGATTTTAGTGACCGGTCGTATACCCCCATATCAACATAACAAGAATAGTAAAAGGAGTTTAGAACAGGCATACGGACAACACGTCCTACACAAGCATGACTAGGACATTTGACACATAGCCACAGACAACACGTTTTAGACAACCATAATCATGACATAATACCCATACTCATCATTTTTATTCAAGATGTATGAATTTTGCACCTTAGAACGTTTCGAGTATAAGATTAATTTTTAAATTTTTATAATTTTGCATAATAATCTTTAAAAAGAAAGTTGGACATTTTTTCTATACTAGGAGAGTGTCGAGTACATTTTTAATTTATATACAATTATTAGTATGTGATAATCATCGATCAAAAATATTTTAATATATTTTGATTTTGCAACATTTTAATTTTAATCCGAGCATAGTTCATCTAACTTAACACACGTAATCTTAATAAAAAAAAATCAAAATTTTGTTCACATAAATAAATATAAACTTTTTCTATAAATTTAACGACAAAAGCGTACGAGAGCGGATTTGAAATAAACTTTAAAATAAAATATTTTAAAATTTAAAACTAAAATCGAAGACGACAACATAGTTTAAAGACATTTTTGATAATTTAATCGGACTCTTAAATATGACAAAGTTTCAAGCAAGCGGGTAAAATGTGGTACCAAACATGTTACTCAACACTATTATCTAACTCGTGACGGGTTATTAATGATTCTCGTTAGTGGAGTGACACCAAATTTAGCTTACTTGTCTAACTCACCTGAACATTAAACCTAACTAACACCATAAATTAAATTAAAATTAAAATAACTCTTTTTTTTTTTTGTTGGAATTAATGGTGAGAATCAAATGGAAATATTATTATATTATTGTAACAATTTGAGTCCATTGCAAGTAGATATTATCTGGTTTGTTACGTATTATATGAATGACTAGTTCAACTGTGAGATTTTATAATTTAGAGAATCTATTGCTACCATAGGGTCTGATTATAAGCCTGCGTAATTTTAAAATGAGTCAAAGAATTAAGAGAGGGAGATTGACGCGCGCTTGACCAAGAACGCGGTGAGCTTGCGTTTCATTTGTTCTCCTTTCAGTCTTCCCCTTATAAATCCAACCAATCTTCCTCACCATCACCAGAACCCTAACCATGGCTGACCCAATTGTAGTTGTTCCCCCCTCCGATCAAAACCCTAATTCCACCGCTTACGCTTCCGAATTTGATTCCCTCCCAATTCCGCCTTTCGACTCTTTGTTTTTCTCCGATCCCGATCACGACCCCGGTGACCCTTTTCTTTATTCCACGGCCTTGGATTTGGGATTCGACGAAAATGAAGATTTCGAGCTAACCTTTGACGATCTTGACGGTTTTTTCCTCCCCTCTGAGGCTGACGATTTCCTCATCTCCGAAGATTTGGATCAAACTACCAATTCGCTGGACTTGCCTCCTGATATCCCACTCCAGGCTGACCAGGAAGCTTCTGGGGGCGCTGCTTTTCGTGTTTCCTGCCCTGCATGCTCTCCAGGATCGGTGAGCTCTGCGGTTTCATGCAAGCAGTCCCCCGATGAAGGTGAGTTTCTAAACTATCAATCTTCTGAATTAAGAAATGCGGATAGCGAGTGTTTTTCGACTCATTCTGGTGGATGGGACTCGAAGAGTTCGAGGATTGTGAATTGTCCTTCCCCAGAGCATGGTGGCGGTGGGCGTGATCATGAATTCTCAGGCGAGCCAGCGTCGTCTCAGGGCTCGGGTTCTGGAAATTTCGATTCTGGCGTCTATGAAGGAATGAATTGCCGATCTTCTAATGCGGAGTATTATGATGTTAGTGTCGACCAGAAGATTAAATCAGAGGAAATAGGGAAATTTTGTATGACTAAGAGGAAGAAAGAACAGGATGAAGGTAACGCAGATTTTAGATCATCCAAGTATCAAAGGTCATCTGTTCCTGCGGAAACTACCAATCCCCAATTGGATTCCTGTGCTGTAAATGAGGACGAAGAGAAGAGGAAAGCGAGGTTGATTAGGAATCGAGAGAGTGCGCAGCTTTCCAGGCAGAGGAAAAAACATTATGTGGAGGAGTTGGAGGATAAAGTGAGAATCATGCATTCAACCATTGCTGGATTGAATAGTAAGATATCGTATATGTTGGCTGAGAATGCAGCTCTGAGACAGCAGCTGAGTGGTAGTGGTATGTGTCAGCCTCCTCCTCCTGGTATGTACCCACATCCCTCAATGCCTCCAATGTCTTATCCATGGGTGCCATGTGCTCCGTATGTTGTTAAACCGCAAGGGTCTCAGGTCCCTCTGGTTCCTATTCCTAGATTAAAGCCCCAACAACCTGCTTCTGCAGCTAGGAGTAAAAAGAATGAGAGTAAGAAGGCTGTGGGAAGAACTAAGAAGGTTGCCAGTGTTAGTTTTCTGGGTCTGTTGTTCTTTATTATGCTTTTTGGTGGTCTAGTTCCTGTAGTGAATGACAGGTTTGGAAATGTTGAAGGAGTTCCTGGTAAGTTGGCATTTGTTGGTGATAGTTTATACAATCAGAATCATGGGAGGGTTTTGAGAGTCGATAGGCATTTCAATTTATCCGATGGTGGGAATGTAGGAACTCCTTGTGGAAAATCTGGTACTTTGAACCGCTTACAATGTGAGGGAGTTTATAGGAAAGGGCGAGATATTAAATTCAATCAACAAGGAAAGGGGTCAGAGCATTTAAATGATTCAAACAAGTCTAATAAGCTTGGAAATGCTAGCAAACCTCTTGTTGCTTCTTTATACGTTCCAAGGAATGACAAATTAGTGAAGATTGATGGAAACTTGATAATTCATTCTTTCCTGGCTGGCGAGAAAGCTATGGCCTCTCGCAAGGCTTCTGATACGAACAAGGCTAGGGAGACTGGTCTTGCAATTCCTAGGGATCTTAGTCCAGCCCTCACAATCCCAAATATCAAGTCTACTGCGGCTGATGGTAAACTCCAACAGTGGTTTCGTGAAGGTCTTGCAGGTAATGCCCAGCACGCTAACATTTTAATTATGATTACTAGTCTTTATATACAATTTCTATGCATGGCATGATGATATTTGGAAGTTTCATTTGTTGCACAATCTGCTTGAATTTACCTCTTCTATTGGGATTTAGAATTCTAATGGTATCAACTATCAGATGGCTGTTGAAACAAGACATATTGACACTGGATATATGCGAGCATCGTGTCCTTTTTTTGGTGCCCATGTAATTTTAAAAGTAGGCAGGAAGATTGACTCATTGTTTTCCCTAGTTAGCCTTTATACTGATGATGTAAGACAAATTTGTTATAAATGTCTTGGACTTCAATTTTCTTCAACAAACCTGATTGTGACATAATGCCCGTCAAGAGATGTTTTTGAGCATTTAAACCATAGAACATAGTTTCACACGTGGATTAGGATTATTTTTCATCAGATATTGATACATGAACATGAATCGATTTTATTCAGAAGTGTTTGCACGAATATAATTTTTGTTTTATGCCCTTGAAAAAGCAACATCTACCTGTTACTTGTGGGAAAACTTGCTTTACAATGCGTCCCACTTGTGCGAAAAGGGGAAAACACGAATTGAAACTAATAAACTCTTGCATTTCCTTGGAGATGATTGTTTTGCTTCTATTTGGTTGTATAGGCTGTTCGGCCATTGGGGAAGCTGTTGCCATGACTTTCACGTTTTCGTCCTTTTCGTTTAGGATTTCCGACCCATTTTCCAGTTTCATTTTTGACAGAATCTTGTAGACCATATATTGTCCCGATTTATGTGCAAAGTAGTAGGCAGAAAATTGATTTTGGGGGTACACGTTTTTGTGTATGAGGATTCGATCTAATGATTATGTGATGTATTAAATGAGTGTCAAACTTTAATATCCTCAAGTTTTGCTTGATGGTCTAGGCCAATCGTCGTTCTATACATAACTATGATTTTTCTTCATCTGTAGGACCGATGTTGAGTTCTGGCTTGTGCACGGAAGTGTTCCAGTTTGACGTTTCGGCAACATCTCCGGGCGTAATAATTCCAGCATCTTCAATTGTCAATACTTCTCGAGCGCATGGTAGGAATGCTACTCGTCTTAACAAGGGAAAGAACAGGAGAATCCTGGGTGATCTTCGGGTTCCCTTAAGTGGATCAAATTTCAACATCACAGAAGAACCTGTTAGAAACCCACGCAAAGACAGCTTTCCAGGTAACAATAAAACATCTTCCTCCATGGTAGTTTCTGTTCTCATTGATCCAAGAGAAGCTGGTGACAGCGAAGTCGACGGCGTGATTACGCCAAAGTCAATGTCGAGAATATTTGTCTCTGTGGTACTGGACAGTGTCAAGTATGTCACATATTCATGTGTTCTCCCCCATGCGGGTCCTCATCTCGTGTCGACTTAAAACTTGTAAACCATTTTGCCAAATTATTTATATATCACACACATGTAGATACACAGGACAATTGGCGGGTTTGAAGAATAACCTTCTGATCATGACTTTGAATTTAGCTTGTAATGCTTAACTTTTAAGATTAGTTTAGTGACATTCTAAAGGAACTCGGTCATCAATAGACGTGGAGGGTGCATATCATCTTCTGGATAGAAAGCAGTAAGTGCTAGAAACTCTAATGTTTGAATATGTATTGTTTAACTATGTCCATTGTACTCCTTTTTTCTCTGTTCACTTTTCCTCGAGTTCCGTTGGCTCGGCCACCCAAATGTTGTAGAGTTAAATGGGTTCTCCCGTGATATTAATTGAGATGTGCGTAAGCAGGTTAATTTTCCCTGAGTTCTGATGGCTCGACACCCAAATGTTGTAGAGTTAGATGGGTTTTCCCGTGAGATTAATTGAGATGTTGTAGAGTTCGAGTTTCTTTGACACCCAAATGTTGTAGAGTTCAAACAACGAGCCGAGTGCACAGATTCTTTGGCACTCAAATGTCGTTTCTGGAGTTGTCTCGACATTGGAATGTTTTGGTATGTTTGACATTTGAATGTTTTGGTATGTTTTATATACCCACAGATTTGGTATATACAAAGTTTGAGTTTTTGAGTTTATCTTAATAAAAGTAGAAGAAAAGGAAGTGCCAATTAATGTCGGCAGCAACAACAAAGTCAGCTACCAAATAAGTCAACCTTTTGGATTTGGTTGTTCCATTGTAATTAATTAGCTTTGAGTGCGTCTAGGGTTTTTATCCAAATCCAACCACTTTCTAATTAGCTTTTTTTTTTTCTTTTTTTTTTCTTCTCTAAAGGTTATTATTTTTTTAAAAAAAAAATAGATAGTATTTATCCTTCAAATATGTTTTTCTTTTAAATTTTAAATATTGCATATGTCGGGTTAAAATCAATACAAAAAATAGTTATTATTTTTATCATTTTTATCGGCTGAATATCGATGTAAATGTTAGACTATCGACTCAATTAGTCTTAACTATTTTTTTTTAACATACATTAAAAAGTATGTATTTGGGGTACTCTTGTATAGTTTGGCCATTTCCCTAACGGTTCACAAAGTTGAGCTTTTCAGTTCACTCAAGCCCTTTTCTGTTTGATCGCTAACTCATAACCAAAGCCACTTTTTGATTCGGTAAGAAAATTTCAGTTATAGGATAGTCGTTTGATCAGCCTTCTCGTTCTTCAAGACTTTCAATATACTCCATCAACATTTATGTGAAAAAAGAACAAAATTTTTGTTGTTGTTTTTAGAAATTTAGATATAATTATAAATAAAATTTTCTATATTAGGTATCTATGTATATATACATTTTAAAGTTTAGGAATGTATTAGACACAATTTTTTATATTTTATCTTAATCATTTAATTTTTAATAATTTCAAATTTTCTTTCTGTATTTGATTCGAGGACACCTTATCGTCTCGCAAACAAAATTACCATTTATATAAAACTTCTAGAAATGAATAATTAATTTACTTCCATATAATGGTTAATTTACATAGTTTATAATTTAATTTTTTTTTTGGGGGGAAGGGCAATATGGGAAATAAAAATGGGTAATGAGTAATGGGTTTTTGAGGTGTGTGACAAAGGATAGGAAACCCTTATCCTTTGCAAATATTAATTGGAATCAAAGCAAATCAAATCAAATCAACTCTCCCTTTTTCCCTTTTCCCTTCTCCACTACTACAATGGATAAACTCATCACCACATTCTCTCTCTCTCTCATGCCACATCTCCCCCGATACCTATCTCTGTCAGTGTCACAGTTTTAGACCGTGTCTGCTATAGAAAGAGTCCAGTTTTACTCCGACCAGTGTCTCGCACCACCGACAACTGACTCTGATACCATTTGTAACGGGTCAAAGTAGACAATATTTGTTAGCAGTGGACTTGGACTGTTACACAATCAGTAGGTAACTAAGCACGATTAACAAATGTTTGAATCTTGTATCTCATAATAGAGTATATACAACCCCTCCAACTTTCTCCAACTTCTGTTGAACCTTAACGATCCACACCTTTCCCATGACATTCAATATCACTTTTCGTTTACCAAACGCATCTCAACCATGAAGTAGAACGAAAAAACGATTACTGGACATGTTTCTATCCCCTCAACGAACCCGTCTCGAACAAACAGGTCTAGAACAAAAAGAAGAGCATTTGAATGAATCAGTAGCTATTATTCCATAAGAACAATGAGCATTCATCATCAGAAGGAGTATACAGATCAGATTTTACACTGTTTATGGGACTGCACCTTGTTTTTGTGCCAAATTATATGAAAGAAAGGCTTCCTTGAATGTAACAAACAGTCACTGAAGTGAAGAGGATATCAAATCAAGCCTTCTATACAGTAATTATGTAAACAGGATAAAGCTCCAACTCTCCTTACAATCTCGACCGCCTTCTCCGGCACGCCAGACCGAAACCGAACCCAAGTTTCTTGATGTTTACCTTCGAGCAAGTCGGTCAAGACAGACACTGTTTGCCAGGGAGCTTTAGCTGGAACCATCTTCCTTCCACCTGATTCTTGGAACCATCAGTCTTCTACCTTTTAACATCGACGATCCTAACGCCGACCGTTCGCCCAATGCCGCTGGTATCCTCCAGATTTTATGTGTGGATTTCGATGGCCGAGTCCCTGCTTGGGAAGATCGTGTAGTTCCATAACCTGTATCGTACGCTGCTTCTTGGCTGTTGAATTAACACCATGAATCAACTGAGAAACTCGTAAACATTTAGCTTAACCGATTCGATACTACTAAACCTTAACATTCCCTATGAAAGTGGTATTAGAATCGATAAGAACACGAACAGAAAAACGAAACAAATACCGTTTTCAGCTTGTTGGTAACTCTCTTGGAGTTTCCTCTTTGTAGCTTCAAGTTTCACTTGAACCGCAACCTCGTCCGAGCTCTTGAAGTTCTGGTAAACACAAACCGAACAAATCAGGTAAAAGTTCGAACGTCGAGCCGAATTACCTAGTAGTTTCAGATCTTCTTGTTCTTACATCTTGCTGGCTCCTCTTTGGGATTGTAGGCTTATCCATTTTGCGCTGTGTGTTCTTCTGCTCTGTGCTTAGCTTCTGTGGCCTCAAAAGCCCAGAATTTGGCTTCACAACTTGTTCCTTCATTTGACTCTTATTAACCTTAGCAGGCACGTCGACCTCTCGAACGGTTTGTTGTTTACACCTCGTAGAATTTGGATCGCCATTCGATGTTTTTCTCACATTATCACGGTTCTTGACGACTTCCCCGCTGTTTCGAGGATCTGAAACGACATATATCCCGATTCGTAATCGTGAATCTAAGAAATGGGAAGCTAAAAACTGTAGAGAGGGTATTGCGTAACGAACTCACTTCCATCATCGTCCATGCCATCAAAGAACTTCAGCAGGGAACGGAACGGAACCGAAAGTAAAATACAGTCGATCAGAAACGATGTAACGTAAAGTAGATAACGTTTCTATAGAATAAGCAAGGAAATAGAATCATACTTGTGAGAGCTCCATGGATGTCGGCTGCGTCGTAAAAAATGCAGCTTCGTCTAAAGGAGGAGATGGAAGCCCTTCTTCTTCATAATCATCTTCTTCTTCTGTTGCAGCAGCAGACTTGTTTTTCGAGTCGGGTGTGACTTCTGCAGCTGTTTGTCAACAAAAATAAGAACGTTTCTCAATAACGAACTCGAAAAAGTTGACGACAGCCAAAAGATTTGTAAACGAACTGTACCTTGAACCGCAGCGGTGGCTTTTACCCACACGTCCACCATTTGTTTCCACTCCCTGCAACCCATAAGGTAGATCTTTTACTCTCAAACAAAGTAAGGTAATAACAGATATCGAAGACATGACAGATATGAGTGCAAACGTTATCGAAGACAAGACATGACATGACAGATAGTGCGAGATCCCACATCGGTTGGTGAGGAGAACAAAACATCCTTTCTAAGGGTATGAAAGTCTCTCCCTAGTCGGCACGTTTTAAAAACCTTGAGGGTAAGCCCGAAAGGGAAAGCTTAAAGAGAACAATATCTACTCGCAGTGGACTTAGGCTGTCACAAATGGTATCCGAGCCAGACACTGGGCGATGTGCCAGTGAGGTGGCTAAGCCCTAGAGAGTGGACACAAGACGGTGTGTCAATAAGTACGTTGGGTCCTAAAGGGAGTGGATTGAGGGTCCCACGTCCATTAGAGAATGGAATGAGTGTCAGCGAGGCCGCTGGGCCTTGAAGGCAGGTGGATTGTGAGATCTCACATCGGTTAGGGAGGAGAACGAAACATCCTTTCTAAGGGTGTGGAAACCTCTCCCTAGCAGACAATATCTACTAGCGGTGGATTTGGGCTGTTACAGATAGAGAACCCTCTCAGTAAACGAGCTCGAAAAGCTCTTGAACTACTCAACAAACAAAACAATGGAACATGAACGGTCGAAAGTGATCGTTCTTTGTCGATTCTATGCAACAAGTCGTATATAAAACTCAACAGATCAGCTCAAAATCAAATCAATAAGATCTATAGAACATAGCAGACAAATGTGGACATTCATCACATATCATCTATATATACTCGATGAACTTCGAAGGAAAGATTTAGTACAAGATAAGAACTCGAGCAAGATGGCGGATGCGCTTCGATCCGTGCTTTCGGAGGCCATTAACAGCCTTGCCAATCTCAGTTGCCTGATAAAGAGAGAAAAAAGACACTCAAAACTTGAATCCAGATTTTCCTCATAAACAAGAACAAACAGAAGAATTCAAATCACCTGCAGTGAATCAACTGATAAAGCCATCAATTCAAGTCTTCTAAGTGAATCAAACAACACTGAATCAGACTGCACAAGAACACACAAGAACACACAAACAAACAGAACAATAATCATCATCATGACAGACAAGAACAGCCCAGAAAATGAAAAAAAAAAACATTCAAAGAAATCATTACCGCTTCTTCGAAGTTATTAAGAATCTCTTTGATCCTCAAAACCTCCTCAACAATCTGAGATTCTTGTTCAATTTCATCAGTTAATGCTTCAGCTTCAGCTTCACCAAAGCTAATGAAATTCATCTCCCCTGCATCATCTCTACTGCTATAAACCTTGCTTTCTTTGCTACCACCGCCTTCAAACTCACACCCATCTCCAGCAAAATCGCTCTTGAAACCCGTTTCGCCGCCGTCGCTGTCGTCGCCGACCACCGCTAGCTCCACTCGATCGCAGCCAAAACAGCGAGTCAATCGGCAAGAGAACAACTGCTCTGCTATTCGATCTCTCCTCAACTTGAACTCTTTAGGGCAATCAGAAGCCGCCACCAAGATTGCGTAATCGATTATGCTAAAGATATCCGAATTCGCATTCCGGAAGTAATTCCTCCACGAATCCAACGACCCAGATTTGGCGGCCATGATCGGAATCTACAAAACTCGATCGAACACAAACGAAAAATCAGAATCGATGTGGGAATTCCATCGCCGTCGAAACGAAAACCTAACAAAGAATTGGGGTTAAACCCAGTTGATTCGAGGTGGGTTTGGAAGGAAATCCGTAAACGATAAACACCCAACAAGAAAACCCTTCTCAAACACTAATCAAACACCACCAGAATCCGATTCCCAGAGAAAATGGTTAGCAACAAACTGATTAACAGTCGTAGTTCATCCGTTCATAACCCAACAAAGAGTTGGTTAATGTGTGTAGAGTGAGTTGAAAAATCAAGGATCAGATCAAGAACAGGAACAGAAACAGAACAGAAACAGGGGATTGATGAACACCCAAGTGCTGTTTTGATGGATTGTTGGAAAATTCGAAGGGAGTAACAGATGAACTTGGTTGCTTTGCTTTTATCTTCTTTAATCTCGGAAAAGTTCCGGAATCTAGTGGGGAGAAAAATATGGGGAAAATGGAAAATGAAAGAGAAAAGTAAGAACAGAAATTCAATCCTTCAATCTCTTTCAATGGAACTGATTTCGATTCGGAATTGGAATTGGATTTGTGGGTTTTTTTGTTTGTTTGTTTGTTTCTCTCTCTCTCTCTACAAATTGGAGATTACAATAAAACTGGGTGCTGCAAAAAGGGCACAGATTTTGGGGTATCCAAACCAAGACTACATAAATCCCTCTCTCTCTCTCTCCTCTCTCTCTCTCTCTATATATATGTATATAATTGTATTATATATATTTTAAATAAATATAGTTAACATTTATAAAAAAAAAAATCAATATCTTGGGCAAATGCTAGGACTATGAGATTTATTAAGAAAGGTGGGATTTTTATTTTTTTTATTTATTTATTAAAAGTAATTTATAGAACTAGAAAGGTAGGAGATTTAGAGACGACCAAGTAATTAAGAGTGAATCGTGGGAATTTAAACGTGTAACGTTCTTCACGTGATTTTTTTTTTTTTTTAATTTGACGACACTTGAGGTGGGAGGTTAGATTTTATGATCTTTTGATTATTCATTTATCTAACGTAGGAGTTGACCGAGCATGTTCGGGTAATATCTTAGAGCTCTGTATACAAAATAAAAATAAAAACACACGTGATATTTATTAGGTCTTAATTTTAAAAATATTATATTAAAAATTTAAAAATCTATTATATATAAAATTAAAATTCTAAATTTTTTAAAAATTTGTAATTTAACGATAAATTAAAACGTGAAATATATTTTTTTTATGACGAGTTGAGTAAAAATTTGACTCGGACCATTTTGACAAACGTGTTGAGTTTGGGCGAGTCAGAGTATTTTTTTTAGTCAAATATTTTTTTTTATTATTTAAAAAATTAAATAAAATCGCCGAGATGCAGATGACTCGGCTCCGCGTCTCGGCTGAATGCTACACTCACATGGCTGTGAGTGACAGACAGTGATTGTCGTATCGACACGCCGCGGTCTCGTGGATAAGCTCATATTACGGATTCCACGTGGCCCCCACGCCTCCAGCCGTCACCTACTACCATACATTGGTTTCTCATTTTATATATATTCCAATTTGGGAGACAAGATTTTAAATACCACTATTATTTATTTAAATAAATATTATACGCCTTTTTTTTTTTTTCCTTTTTTATTTAATGGTAAAATTACATTTTTATTTTTTAAAATAATAATAAATAAATAAAAAGTATGACTCTGGTGGGGGCATGATGTTAGTAAAAGTAGTGCTCGAGTATCAAAATAAGCAGTTCTCAGAATAATTTCTAATCAGTACGTCTAACCCTACTCAGCTTAGGATTAGAATTAAACTTATACGTAAGTTATGACATTAGGTTGCGTTTATGTGTATAATAGGCTAAGAGAGACAAGAACCACGTTCGATGTGGTTAGTCTCGATAAGAAATTAAGTGAGACAAAACTACTAACATAAAACCGAGGCGAAAAAAAAAATGAACGAACCTTCAATGAATTTACATATATTGTATCCGGCACTTCATATGCCCGGGGTTATGATGGACCTTCAATGACTCTATACTCATTGATTTTGGCTTAAACAATTTTTAATGAGCTCGAGCTAAATTAGTCTCGCGTGTCACAATTTAATTGGACGAGACAGACATGTTTAATTTTGTGGTTGGTTTCAAATTTATAAATTAATGACGTGATAATTTATAATTAATTAAATGTAAATTTATTTTTAAAATATTAAAATTTAAAAGCAGCTTTTATTTTTGCCATATTTATCATATGCCAGATCTAGTTAATAAGAGTTGGGGGGACCATCTTCAAACCTTTTTTTCTTTTATTTTTTAATTTTAGAAAAAAATAAAATAGAGTGGATAACGAATATTTGTTTCCTTACCTAGAATCAATGCATTTTTAAGCATATAATATAATAAATTACGAATCCATTGTAATTATTTAATCATTTATTTTTTTTAAAAAAAATTATGCAATTAATTTAAATTATATTAAAATTAAAAATTGGCCCCAAAACCATAGGGGTTGAATAGCAATTAAGTATAAAGTTAGGGAGTAAAAGTGAAATTTTAAAATTCAAGCCGAAAGAGGATAGAAAGCCATGTGGAGAATTGCGACAGAGACCAACAGTGAGAGAGACAGAAGGGGTGCGATACACGTGTTAATCACGTTTTGAAATGGAGGGGACACGTGTCAGATGGACAATTCAAAAGGGAAACAACTCGGCTCGATGACGTGTACAATCTTATCTACCTATTGCTGTGTTTGTTAAAACGCTCCGTATTTGTAAACGATAGCGAATACAACGCATATTCTGAACTCTCCTACGGTTGCTCGCCACGTGGCATCTAGCTCGTGATTTTATCATATCCTTACCAACCCCTTTTGCACTTGTTGGCTACCCTTTTCGTGTCCCTCCATAAATTCAATAAATATATATATTATATTTAATATTTTTAACTTAAATATTTAATTTTTTAAATAATATTAAATTGTAAAATTAAAATAATTAATATATCATAAATGGTCGATTTTATTGATTTATTTATTTTTAAATATTTAATTAAAAGTATAACTCAATTTCAATATTTAAAAACTAGTTTACATAGTTGTTAGGAAAATAAATAATAAAAATAATTATATAATTAAATAAATATATACCTAATATAAAAAATGTTATTTTAAAATTAATAAAATTTAGGGAAATGTTAATATAGTAATTAAGATAATATACATTATTTTTACTAAATTATAAGAATTAAATTTATAATTTAATAAAAAAGATATATAGTATTAATACTATAATTGTGACTATGTTTCCACCGAACGGTGTCGTAGCTTTGCTGGCCAAGAGCATGAACTGATAGTCAGTTCGACTCTCTGTGCGCAGGTTCGAACCATAGTAGGTAGAGAGAGAAGAGAAAATGTGAAGAGAATGTGACAGAATATTATGAGGTATTATAAAATACCTTTTTTTAATTAACTAATTAAAATGGGCCCAAACATAAAATGCGCTTAATCTTTTCATTACTTTACTATATTTGGATCTTGGGCTTCTAAGGGACAAACATTGGGCCTAAAGGCCCAAACATTCCTTTTTCAGTGCCACGTGGATTATTTGTCAATTTAAACCAATTGATTCGTAATTAATAAACTTAAATTTTTGCAATATTTTATATAGTAAAAAATTAATGATTCGCGTGAGAACAATCATCGTATCGATCTTTAGAGTAGACAATTATTCGAGCAGATAATTGTCGAGAATACAAACAAAAGTATTACATTTATTAGATATATAAAAAAAAATTACGAACGTGGAACAATACTTCCATTCGTACGAGGTCTTTTCGATGAAATTAAAAGAACAATATCGTATCATTATAGAGATATATGAAGGCTCGATATCCTTATCCGATCACATAAATGAACGGTCAAGATTAGTTAATAAAGCAATTATCTATTTCCTAGACAAAACAAAAATCTTAATAACGGTTTGACAAAGTTGGAGGGGGCGTTCAAACCAGACAGCAACCAACGTGCGACACGAGGAGCCTTTGTTGTGTTTCTTATTTAATGTTCCATGTTTCTCTGTGTTTCCCAATCCTTGCTCATTTGGATCATGGTTTGTTTCCCTAAACTCAGCCATTGACCTCAAATTATGGGAGGGGATCCACAAAATTACGACGACGATGGATTCGAGACGAGATTCGACATATTGTGTTTGATTAAGAGATCACACGTTCGAATTTTCTAACTCGTTTGTTTTAAATTAATAAAAACGTTGTTTATCATTCATTCCTGATTGTTATGTTTTATCTGGATTTTTTAATGTAGTTGCAATCCAATTATTTTCGTCGACATAGGTTGGTGTTTCGTGTACTCTCAGTGCAAGATCGAAAAGAATGTATTAGATCGATTCCCCGACATTTAGAAGGAATGATGCTTTCAGAGGCAAAACGTCATGAGGAGATATCATCAGTGATCCATGGATCTCTAATCGGGAAACCGTATTCAACCTCCATGGCTAGTCTGCGCTCTTTGGACTTTTCAAACTTAGCGAACAGGAAATATCTGAATAGCTAGAGGAAGGAAAATCAACCGAGACCCCATTAAGTTGAGGCACGTAAGTTGCAATACTTCTCGTAATACCGAGGTAGTTTAGGGTTATAACCAGAGAATTATTGGACACAATTTTTGGATTATATTTAGTAATTGACAAACTAAATCCCTAATCTTCGCAATTATTTGTCTATAATTTCCTTTACAAAATCAACATATTTTAATTTTTTTTTTACTATAAAAATTAAAATAAAAGTGATGTAGGGTCCACTGCACGTGCGCCTGCTTATCCATACCTTTTTTTTATTTTTTTTTTTTACGGCCAATTTTTTCATTTAAACATAGCTTGTACGTCACCATTAGAGTCGAGATTGAAATAGAAAAATTATTATTCAACGGAATTACGACAAAATTATTTAGACCGTACGATGAGAAACTTTAAAAAAATGTAGCTTGGTTTGATAATTATTTTATTTTTAAAAATTTAGAATTCTATTAGATAATTATTTTTTGAAATTAAAATAATTGTTAATTTGAGAGAAAGGGTAGGGATACAGTGCGGGCGGGTCCAGTAGAGACGGATATGGATCAGCATCACAAATCACATCCATACCACACATTACATTCATATTATTTGTTAATGTTATTATTATTTTAAATTATTTGCATTACGTCATCATTTTGTCATGCTAACGTATGCAGCCACGTCATGGCCGGCGTTATTTTTATGTTTTTATTTTATTTAAAAATAAAGTGTTCTAGAATGTTGGAAAACCCCTAGCTGTTTCTTCTACGCTTCTCAGCCTGTGGGCTGGTCAACGCGGTCAAATATAAATAATAAATAAATATATAATATATACTTATATTTTAAGGGTTTTTTTTTTTAAATAAAGAATATAAATCTCGATTTATGATAATAAATTTATATGCGAGTTCAATCAAATTTTCCCGAGCTAACGATTGAACTCTTTTATATTACGGTTTGTGTTGTTTTTGTTTGAACGGTCTGAACTATACTAAGAGTTGAGGCGTTAGGACGGGAAGATCTTCGTAACTGAATGAAACAAGTGAGAATTTTGCTCGTAATAACTTTCTAGGTGAATTTATTTAGGTTATGAACGATGATCGTGTCTTTTTCTGTTTGAGGCAATAAGCTCGAGCTGTCATGCATTTCAGTGCAAGACGCTAGCTCGAGTTTGAATTGTTCGAAACCACGTAAGTGTATTACGAAAACCGTAAAAAAGTAAAGTAGAGAATCTTAGTATGGAGGAAGTAGGAAGGAAGGTTGGCAGAAAAGAGACAGCTCAGCTCTAAAGCTAACTTAACCCCACCATTCATCAATCCCAATCCCATCAAATCTTTTTTCTTTTCCCGCTTTCTTTTATTTAATTTATTCGAAGGTTGATCTGATTGACAAGACCAAAAAAGTTTTACCTTATGAATCGAATTTTTTGTAAAAAATTTAACCTAATTCGAACAGAAAGAAAAAAAAAATCTAATCCAACCAACTCTTATTTGTGGATGGTGTCGGGTCGCTGCTATATAACTTGTGACTTTTGTCACTTTTGATGTCAAAGTAAACATTTTGTTTCAAAATATACTATAAGAAGATACGACTAGTTTTCAAATATTTATATTTGAATAACATTGTTGATGTTGACATTTGTTTCGACCCTGAGGCTACCAACGATATGTAATGGATAAGAACATACAGTATCTACTAGCGGTGAGCTTGGATTGTTACAAATGATATCATAGTCAAGTTACCAGATGGTGTGTCGACAAGGACACTGACCCCAAGACAAGTGGATTGATACAAATGATATCAAAGCTAAATAATTTATTTTTATGTGATTCAATATTATATATATTTATTTAAGAAAATTAATAAAAATAAAAATTTGGTATGTTTAATGATTAATAATTCCATTAATATGAAAGTTATGAAATTATATTTTCTTTTTAACTAATTTACTAATATCTCTATAATTTTGTATTATTTTATATATTTAACTAAATCTATATGGATATGCAAAAATAATGATGTGACACATTTTTAAATTATTGTTAAATATAATATGAACTCTCCCTTGTTAAAACTTAGGTGTAATTTGTCATTATCATCTTATTAAAACTGTGTGTGCGAATAAATGGATAATATGGATTAAGTTAAATTTGCTGTTAATAAATATATTTATATTTAAGCTGTAATGTTGACTTGAAATTCGAGCATAGTTGAGCTAATTTTACTGTTTATAAATACATTTTTAATTGTCAATTCTTCCTGCCCCTGCCTCGAATTACATGATATTTAAGACATGGTATTCTCTTTGCTTATAGAACAAGTGCCTTACAATCCCTGTCGGGGCAAGAGTGGTGTTTGACTCATTCTAATTTTTTAAAAAAATTCATATAATTAACCAAAGTTGAATCATGGTCAAATCTAACCATGGTTAAAATGTAACAAACTTGCTCTCTTTCTCTCTCACACGTACGGAACAAAAAGTAATTCTCACGCGCGTTTTCCCTTCCACGACGCGTTTTCTCTCTCATCTCTCTCTCTCTCTACCGCCCTATTTATACTGCTGCTTCCCTTCCCTTTCTTCTTCCATTTCCCCTGTTTTCTTCTTCACTCTGTTCTCCACTGCTCTTCCATGGCGTCCTCTGATAACTTTCCGACCGTCCTCGATCCATGGCCGTTCCGCTCCACCTTTCAGGACCCATGGAATTCCGACCCCTTCTCTAGAGAAACCCAAACTCTGGCCAAAGCCCTCCACACTTCCCTTCTCCCCACTGATTCACAGTCCTTCTCTTCCTTTCTCCACCTCATCTCCCCTGAATCCGCCGATCCCACCCCCACTGTTTCCGCCGCTTCCGACCCGGACTCCGCCGCTCCCAACCGGCAGACGACGACAACGACTTCTTCAATTCCGCCTACTCGAGGCAAGATTTCCAAGCGCAAGTCTAGAGCCTCCAAGAAGAATCACACCACGTTTATTACGGCGGACCCGGCTAATTTCCGCCAAATGGTTCAGCAAGTCACCGGCGTTCGATTTGGTAATACGCAGCTCCAGATTCCCCCTGTTCTGAAGCCGGAGCCGCAGAGACCAACTGTCAGTTTCGCCGTCTGCGGCGGTGCTGGGGCTGGTGCTGGACTCCCAACGCTGGACACGTCTGCCTTTCTACTCAACCACCACCATCACCACCATCAACAGCAGAGCTCCGGGAGCGGATCTGATATAACTGGGCTGGGCCCACTCTCTTTTGGGCCGGATTTAGGGTTGCCGAATAATGACCCAATCGGGTCGGATTTTGATACATTTTCGTCTTTTCCCACTCTCGAGTCGTGGAAGGCGGTTATCTGATAGTGAATGGATAATTTCTTTTTTCTTTTTTCTTTTTTCTTTTTTTAATTTTGGAAATTAATATTTAGTTTTTTTTTTTTTTGGAAATTACTGTAATTTAATGTAATGGTAAAAATAGTATAAATTATTAACGCCTATTTCTCATTAAAATAATTCGATATTTAATTTTTTTAATTATTATTTTCAAACGACGACGCATCCAACGGAAGGAAGCTTCCTAGCTTTGCCATTATGGATTCGAATTTTTAATGACACAATTAAAAAAAAAAAACAAACAAAAAGTCAACATTTGACTCGTTGACTAAATCCCCAAATATTGTTTAACCAAATTCCCTCAAATGGAGTCAATTAGTTGGAGTAAATTTCAATTATTAATTTAAAAGTATTATAATAAACAATTAAAAAAATTAAAGGGTCATTTTAATATTTTTAGAGAACTTAAAATTTAATAAATTGATATTAAAATAAAAAACATTTTATTTAATTTAATTGATTATTAATAAAATTAATAAATTTATCATAATTTTTTTTAAAGATAATATACAAAACTTTCTCCCCAAGTAAAAACTATATATTTTTTTAATTATTATTATCGAAAATACAATAATTTGAATATTAATGTGATGTGTTTCGTACGCCAAAAAGATACCAAGCTTATCCCAAAACTGTTGCCCTTTTGGCACGTACCCATTCAAAAGAGAATCCAATCAGCCCTTCCCATTATTTATTTATTTTTTAATTCCCAAAATTACTATGGCCTTTTAAATAAATAATAATTATATATATATATATATATAATAATTTGAGTATAACTGGAACTAGGAACGATTGTTCTCGTAAGTGAGTGATGCCCTAAAATAAGATCAAAGTCATTAGGACACGTTATCGTGTGTTACGTTGAAGAGTTCGATCATATATTATTATATCGCGCTGATGAAATTTATATAATAACAATTAAAGATCTACGATATTATTATTATTATTAATATTATTTGTATTTTAAATGAGTTTACTCAAGGTCAAAAGGTTAAATTAAATAAATACGTAGCTAATGTGTTAGGTAGGAGGTGTTGGGTGACTTTCGTCTATAAATATTTTTTAATTAAAGAAATTAATTAAAATAAAAAAGGAAAATAATTATATATTTGATGTTTTGAAGGTTTGAATATTTCCAAAGAGAATCAAAGGCACATGGCCTTGCCTCTCTTCCTTTGACCTTTTTGTATTTTCATTTTCCCAATATAATAATAATTATTATTATTTTAAACCAAATAAAATTTATATGAAGAAAAATAATGGCTGAATAATTTATTAAATCTTAAATTTTAAAAATTAGATTTATTTATTTTTATTTTGAATATATACACTATTTTTACATTTTTTAAAAATATTTTAACCAAATCATCCCGGGCGCCTCTCAAATTAGATTATTTTTACTCGTTTTAATTACATCTTTATCTAAAACTGAGACACAGGCGTTACAGTTTAAAATAGATACATAATTTTAATAATAAAAATGAAAAAGATTATATTATATGTCACATATGTCACGGTCCATTGGGCGGAGTCATTTTAAGGTCAATGTCAAACCGTTGCAAGGGATAGCATACCATGGAAATTATAAATAAATAAATAAAATATAATTTCAACTTTTTTTATCAATTAAAAAAAGTTGAAATTCTTTTAAATAATTTAGATATTTATATTTTCTATATTTTAAAAATAATATATTTTTATTTGTAAAGGATTAAATAATGATTTTTATAAAAAGTGGGAGGATAAAAAAAAAAAAAAAAAAAAAAAATATATATATATATATATATATATATAGGAATTTAAAAAAATAAAAATAAAAATTGATTCGAAAGTCTGACCAAGTAAACGGTGGCGTTGCGGTCTATTCTATTGCTTTCAGTGGGCCCCAAAACGCACCGTATTGATTGATTGTTTTATTGTTTTTGTATTTTTGTATTTTATTATTTAATTTTATTTGTTTACTACTGGCTTCCTCTTTCCTCAAAAATATTATTTCTCAGGTCTTTATTAGATTGCAATCCAAGCTAATTACGTCAAGATTCTTTCTAAAATACATTTTTAATTTTTTATAATATGATACTCCGAGCCATCAACGTCGACACGTTAGGATTAGAAAGATTTGTGGTATATAAGTACCGATTGACTTAAGAAAAAAAAAAGGTAAAAATAGATTTACGTGAATGTAAGATAAAAGTGGAATCCGTCGTTGTACTATTATAAAACTCTTGACAATGTTCTCACAACAGAGAAAGTCGAGAGGTAATATTTATTGCCTTTTGTTTTCAAATAGTTTATTAGGGGTTGAATACGAGATATAGTAACTAAAAATTAATATATATTGGAAAAAGAGCGATTCTGAACATAAAGTAACTAAGAAAGGTTTAGAAAATTTAAAGTCACTGTCTACACCAACAACAATAATTACATGGTTAAATGTGATTTACTTGAAGTATTATACGTCGGATGACCTCGTAAAAATTTTACTAGAACACACATGAGTGAGAACAAAAGAGGTTAAAATGACTCGTGTTGGTCGGTTGGAATAAGCTTTACTTTTAAGAAACGGAGAATGTCGAGGCCACAAGGTATCAGATTTGGATTCCAAATCTTGGGTTTGGTTCGTCCACGGTGAATAAATTATAAATTTAATTTTTATAAATTTTAATTTATGTATTTTCAATAAATTTTAAATGTAGTTTGTCCTTAATTTTTTTTAAATTTTTTATAAATAACAATAATAATAATTTTTAGAAAAAATCAAACAAGAAATTAAAAATTATTGTAGGCCGTTAATTCTTTTAGAAAAAGTCAACAAAAAATGGTCAAACTTGCGGGCTGTACTTGATTGTACAGTCTCAGCCTTTTCTTCTTCGACGGATTGGGACCTCCACGGTTCCACATCACCCATGGCTTTCAACTTCCTCCGTCACCGCCTACTCACTTCACGCCACGTGTTTCTTTTATTTAGGAAGGAATTATACTATGCGGCCATTCTCATTATTGCTGCCTGCACCTCCGTCGTCACTGCTTACGTAAGAAAGAGAAATAGAGACTTGTCGTAATGACCGGTGAATTTATTATTTATAGGTTTTCCTTTTTTTTAAAAAAAAAAATACAAAATTAGTCATGTGGGGCCCACTTGATAAGATTACGTGTCTACTAACATTTTGTCTGTCGTTGTCGAGCTGTCACCTCATCCCAAATAACGGAGTTGCGAGTTTAGATTCGTGATGCCGTCATGCTTGCGTCTTTATTACGTCATTTTTCAATTTTCTTTTCGGTTTTATTAGCAAAAAAAAGATTTAATATTAACTATTTCTAAGCGGTGAAAGAAAAAAAAAAGTGACTTTTTGTCTTTCTATTTATAACAATTTATTTATTTTACTATAAAAAAATATAAAGTTAAAACTTTTGACTTTAAGATTTAATTAAAAAAAATTATCTTACACGACCCTTTTATTAATTTTAAAATAACAAAATATGGGTTCTTATTTTTTTAGTGTTAAAAGACCAAATTACCCTCCAATATTCGAGAAATTATCCATCATTTTGAGTGCATTTCAACAAAAAGTGATGGGGTAAAATTGAAAAATCACACTTGTTATCAAAAGATGAATGCAATAATCGTAAAAATTAACAAAAATAACTATCTGATTAGTAATTGATTACACGTGTTAGCTCTAAATATATATCGATATTTTAAAACAGACGTATGAACGTATCATAATTATTACTATATATTCTCAACTGTATCGATAAAAAATTATCATATTACTACGATCGTTAGTTGACTTTGAAATTTGCATCATTGGAAGTTTTGGATCTGTGTAAGATGTGACATAGACCATAGAAATGAGTTGTTCATAAGGTTTACTCATAATGTATATTATGACTTTGTATGCATTAGTTGACTATGAATTCCCCCGCATTAAACTTCATAATCTTGTTGACTTAGACTTTCTGGTTGACTTTGACTTTTATACAAGAGAGTTGAATAACAATACCTCTCTATCTGTGTATATCTTGAAGTAATTTCATTTGAAAGGTCGACACGTAATGGTTATTGACGTCTCTAAAGACTTTGATGTTGAATGAAGCCAAGCTAAAGAACATTGTCGCGGTCAAGTTAACAAGCCTTGTCATCTTGTCAACGATGAACCGTTAGCTTTTTGTTCAATTTGAACCTCGTTTACTAAATAAAACAGTGACGGGTACTTGAAATTTAGCAACGATAATCAAAATAATGAACGTTCGAGCTTGATCTCACACGCACGTATCACACGTTTTTCCCGTTCCAGAAACGAATAAGAACTATTGATTCAACATAACTGTTATTTGAACTATTTTTGGGAACATATTCTGCAAGAAATGGTCAATTATTATCAAAGATTGACCAAAATGCTTATTGAATGTAATACAAATTCATCCATATAATCCTATGAAAAGTGAAGCTTTTACCTATTATCGTGTAATGATCTCTCTGTGAGCTTTGAAGGAGAGGATAACATTCCATGCCAAGGCTATGACATTGGCTGCAAGGACCTGAAACTCGTTTTGCATGTACAAAGTTTTAGAGCTACTGGGATCGTACCGGGTTTATACAGATAGTTATGCCATTTTTCTTTTGATTTGGAAGACGGGTGCGTTTGAATGGCATGGTTTTTAGTATGTACGATCGAAAAATTTAACGATGAAGACAGTAAGTATGGGAGGGGGCAGGAGGTCTTGTGGCCAAATTCACTCTAAAGATTGTCCATTGAACATGGGTAGTATTAGCATACTTCCACTAATCCGACACTAATCCGATGAACCTATCAGTTATTACCTAACCTTTTAACGTTTCGTGTCGGATCTCATGAAACACTTGACATCCTTTGTTTATGTAACGGCCTATGTCTATCGTTAATAGATATTGTTTTCTATGAGTTTTTTCTTTCCGGTTTCCTCTCAAGGTTTTTTTAAATGTGACTGCTAGTGAGAGGTTTCCACACCCTTATAAAGAATGTTTCGTTTCCCTCTCCAACTGATGTGGGATCTCAGAATCCACCTCTTGGGACTTTGGTACCATTTGTAACAGCCTAAACCCACGGTTAGCAGCTATTGTCCTTTTCGGGCTTCCCCTCAAGGTTTTTTTAAGACGCGTCTGCTAGGGAGAGGTTCCCACACCCTTATAAAGAATGCTTCATTCCCCTCTCCAACCGATGTTGGATCTAACAATCCACCCCTCTTGGGGGCCTAGCGTCCTCGCTGGCACATCGCTCGGTTCTGGCTCCAATACCATTTGTAACAGCCTTGCCCACCGCTAGCAGATATTGTCCTCTTTGGACTATCTGCTTCAGGCTTTCCCTCAAGGTTTTTTTAAAACGCGTCTACTAGGGAGAGGTTCCCACACCCTTATAAATAATACTTCATTCCCCTCTCCAACCAATGTTGGAGCTCACAATCCACCCCTCTTGGGGGCCTAGCGTCTTCGCTGGCACATCGCCCGGTGTCTAGCTCCAATATCATTTATAACAGCCCCAGTCCACCGCTAGTACATATTGCCTTCTTTGGGCTTTCCCTCAAAGTTTTTAAAACACGTCTGCTAGGGAGAGGTTTCCACACCCTTATAAGGACAACTTCGTTCCCGTCTCCAACCAATGCGAATCTCACAACTACTCTAACTATGGTTCACGATGATTAAATTAACAACGTGGTGTATTCTGATTCAGTTAGAGAAACCAGCATCATTCCATTCATTCGGTGATATCATCCAACAAGAACAGAAACTACTACTTGAAAGATTAACTAGATCATATGGTATATAAAAACAGGACACAATTGGAGTAAGGCATACCTGGAATTGCTGGGGAACAAATCTGAAGTTGAGAAACTGGAAAGGTATCCAAAGTTTCCAATTAGCCACAACAGAAGAAAACCACTCCTACAAACCAAAAGAGTCCAAAACAAGTTAGAGAAGAAAACTAAATAAAGGGGAGCGGAAGATGTTTGAATGGCACCTGTTGAAGCTTAGGAACAATACATGATGGCCGCCCTTCTAGAGTTACTAATCCAGCTAGAAAGACTCCAAGGAATACCGGAGTAAAGATGAACTGGAATTGTTAACATTACATTCAGAAACAGTACTTCAGGTTGAATTACTTAGTAAGAAGATGTAATAGCTACAAAGATATGAATTACCTGATCAAGAAGAAGGCTCAAGAATGCACCTGAAGCACCTGGCAAGGTCACCAATTGACTAAGATACAAGTACCTACACGTATCGATGCATTAAACACGTATCTGAAAGGGTGTAAGAATATAAAAAGGATTACAGGTGAGATCCCACGTCTGATGGGGAGGAGAATGAAATATTCTTTATAAGGGTGTGGAAATCTTTCCCTAGCAGACGCGTTTTAAAAACCTTGAGGGGAAGTTTGAAGGGGAAAGCCCAAAAAGGACAATATCTACTAGCGGTGAGTGAGCTTGGGCTGTTACAAATGGTACTAGAGCTAGACACTGGGAGATGTACCAGCAAGCAGGTTGAGGCTCAAAGGGGGTGGACACGAGGCGGTGTGCCAGCAAGGATGTTGGCCCCCGAAGGGAGTGGATTGGGGGATTCCACGTGATTGGAAAAGGAAATGAGTGTTAACGAGGACGCTGGGCCTTGAAGGGGGGTGGGATTGAATGATCCCACTTCAGTTGGGGAGGAGAATGAAACATTATTTATAAGGGTGTGGAAACCTCTCCCTAACAGATGCGTTTTAAAAAACCTTGAGGGGGAAAGGACAATATCTACTAGTGGTGGGTGAGCTTGGGCTGTTACAAATGGTATTAGAGCCAGACACCAGGAGATGTACCAGGGAGCAGGCTGAGTCTCAAAGGGGATGGACACGAGGCGGTATGTCAACAAGGATGCTGGCCCCCGAAGAGAGTGGATTGGAGGGTCCCACATCGATTGGAGAAGGGATGAGCGTCAGCGAGGACGCTGGGCTCTGAAGGGGGGAGGGGGTGGGATTGGGTGATCCCACTTCGGTTGGGGAGGAGAACAAAACATTCTTTATAAGGGTGTAGAAACCTTTCCCTAGTAGACGCGTTTTAAAAACTTTGAGAGGAAGCTCGAAAGGGAAAGCCAAAGAAGGACAATATCTGCTAACGGTGGGCGGGCCTGGGCTGTTACATTACAATTCATCTCGAGTTTCGGATCGATGCATGACATGTCTATGAGAATCATCAACAATAAGAGATTGATTTTAATAGGTAACTTCAAATGAGTCTTCATTTGTAATCATGTATCAAATAGCTTTTAACTTATACGAAAGGAGGGAAGAAGGGTTTTGAAGGAATACCAGAAATGTAATGCAGGACCGACTAATGCGAGCCCCAAAAGAGAAAATCGGAACGTTCTTCTCAGATCTGCTGTCGGCGCTTCTTCAAAAACAAGCTAGACGAAGACGTTAAAAACTTAGTTCAATAGTTCTTACAACAGAAACAAATTATGACGCAGCTGTGGCACCAGGATGAAACATCTGAATATAAACACTACTCCACGCAAGGAGCTCTCTATCAAAAGCTCCACTTGGTCCGTTACGTATCACCGTTAGCCTCATGGTTTTAAAACGCGTATGTTAGGGAGAGGTTTCCACACTCTTATAAGGAATGTTTCGTTCCCCTCTCCAACTGATGAGGGATCTCACAATTCACCCCCTTGGGGACTCAGCGTCTTAGCTGACACACCACCCGGTGTTTTATCAACGTTCACAGATTTCTAGAAAAACATATTAGGAGGCAAACCTGGCAAATTAAATCTCCCAGAGCATTGAGTATCCCAGATGTTACAGATTTCACCAAAACAGGGTATTTTGCAAGAACAGTCAAATACCTGAAATAATACAGAACCAAATTACAATGACAATAAAAGAAATAAAGGAGACTTGTTTCTGATTCAATCTTCTATACACTTTGGCACTAGATTGCACTAGATTACAAAGGAAGCATAGTGAAATCAGCTGTTATAACACCAAAACTACACTATTTTTGTCCTAGGAGATGAACTACGAATAAACAAGCACGAGTTGTAACAACTCAAGCCCACCGTTAGTGGATATTGTCCTCTTTTGGCTTTTCCTTTCAGACTTCTCCTCGAGATTTTTAAAATGCATATGGTAGAGAGAGATTTTCACACCCTTATAAAGAATGTTTTGTTCCCCTCTCCAACCGATGTGAGATTTCGAAGATGATGAGGCGAAGCAACCAAAAGAGGAGGACAAATTGGATGTAGAGGAGAAGTTTGAAGGTGGTCAAACAGTTGTTGAACTTGATCAAGAAGATCATCTCAGGATGTTACGACTAGAGAGATTTGTTAGGAATCATGACTCTCAACGATGGTATGGTATTGTCCACTTTGAGCATAAGCTCTCGTGGCTTTGTTTTGGGCTTCCCCAAAACGCTACCTACCAATGAAGATGTATTCCTTACTTATAGACCCATGATCAACTCCTTAATTAGCCGATGTGAGACTTCTCTCCCAACAATCCTCAACAATCCTCCTATCAAACACACACCATAGAGCCTCCTTTGAGGCTTATGGAGCCCTCGAACAGTCTCTCCTTCATCGAGACTCGACTCCTTCTCTAGAACCCTCAAACAAAATATACCCTTTGTTGATAGTTTAGTCATTTTGACTAAACCTTCGAGGCTCAAAACTTAGTTCTTCGACATTTGAGAATTCTATTGACATGATACTTAAGGGCATGACTATGATACTATGTTAGAAACCACGACTCTTCATAATGACATGATATTGTCCACTTTGAGCATAAGCTCTTGTGGTTTTGCTTTTGGTTTCCCCAAAGGCCAGCCCTTATTAATGGAGGTGGGACTTCTCTCCCAACAATCCTAGTCCACTTTGAGCATAAGCTCTCGTGGTTTTGCTTTTGGTTTCTCCAAAGGCCTGCCCTTATCAACGAAGGTGGGACTTCTCTCCCAACAATCCTAACAATCTTAGGCAAGATTGACTATAGTGAGATGCATTACCAAGACAAGAAGGGCCAGTTAACCCCGCCTTTGCCGCTATCCCCTTCACCGCCTCCAGAATTTTCACCACCAGAACCTCCAAATCCACCATCGCCACCTCCAGAGCCAAAGCCATCGCCAGAGCCATCGCCAGAGGATGCTGAAATCCGGAAATCCGTAAACATCCGCGACCCACATTGCAGTTGACGCCGACCCACATCCTTAAACTCCAATATATGGTTATGACGGGAAGAACAATCACAAATCCTCTTCATTCGAACTGGGGTATCAAGAATTGGAGCTTGGAGGCCGAAACCGAAGGTGGGTCGGCCATTAAAGCTGAAACGAGTACAAAGGGTAGTAGGTTTCAGAGAAGGAGAGACGCCACAGGGAACCATCTTTGAGCGTGTGAAGCAGAGCTCAGCAATGGGTTTCGAAAGGTTAATCGATTTCGTTTGCTTGTGTTGCTGCAGACGATAACCAAGCAGCAATTCTCACAGCGGCCAATGCAGAAGATAGGACTGTTCACCGTCCATCTGCGTTTTGTTCCTTTCCCTTCTTTTCTTCAAATTTCCCCTTTTGGAAATATTTTTTAAGTGTTTTATTTTATTTTTTAAAAAATTTAAAATTATAAATTAAAATTTCCCCTCCATATAATAACATTTTATGTTTTATTTTATTTTATTTTTTTTAAGAAAAAAAGATTTTCAAAATTAAAAAGACGTTTGAAAATTAATATTAATAATAATAGTAATAGGTAGCAAATTATATATATTTTTTATATATATTTTAAAAATAAAATCTAAACCCTATTTTCAAACATCTCAGCAATCTTTAAAAGGATCTCCATTGGAAAATCCGACTACGGACCCGAACGAGTGGGCGGGAAAATCTGGTGCTCAAACAATCCAAGAACTTCGCCGGAATCAAATTCAGTTCTCGAGCTGAATTGGGCAGAAATTCAGTCATTTGATCGATTTAGGGCTTTTAAGTTTTCTCATAATGCCTTCATTTCCTCCTCCTGGGTCTGTTACCATCTGCGAAATCAATCGCGACCTCAGTTAGTATCGAAATCTTACTTTGCTTCTCATGTATATAGTTCCGTTGTTCTACTTTTTATGATATTGAGCATGTGAATTTCTTACTATTCAGTTACTGCCGATCGAATCTCCGATGATCTGGCGAACGACACTTATGGGAAAGTCCTTGTGAGTAATGATAGTTGAAATTTATGGTTGATGTTAGCGTTCTCTTCAGGCGCGATGTTTTTGTTTATTGAATTTGTGGCTGTGGCGTTTAACAGGGTATGGTGTTTAGTCCTGTTCCATTTCAGTCGGATTTTTTGGTGTCGCCGAATCCTGAACCGAACAATGAGGCTAGAAATGATGAAGCAAATGGGGAAAGTATCCAAAGGAAGAGTGTGATTGCATCTTTGCAGGGATTCCTCGAGGGCTCCATCAAGCGTTTTTTACGTCCTAATGATGTAAGTTTAATAATTGTTAATAGCTAATCGTGTGGTTCAGAAGCATTTCTAAATGCCGGTACACTAGTTTCCTGATGTCGAGGCATTCTCGTAGCAGAACTGTGTGTAGTTTTGTTCCATCCTTTTTTATTTTTTGTTTACAAGAGATCAAATGTTTTCTCTTAACAAATGAAAATATTCCATTTCATCTAAACAAAGAAAATTTTGGCTCAAAAAAGAAGAATTTGATTGTGTACATGAAATTAGTTTGCTAACCCAACTTCATAACAATAACAATACTCCAATATCATTTTGTGTTAGGCACTCTGAAATCCTAGATATTGTTCAATATGATTCATACCTAAGGCACTATAACACGATAAATTGTTAGGTTAGGAATATTTGTAAGCATTTCCGCACGGTAAACTTCGTTGCACTTAGGGACACAGAGAGAAAAAATTGCTAGGCAATTTAATTTTAGTTTGCTATTACATTTTAATTGTTGTATCCTACTCCTACTGGAGTACCTTATATATATTGGCAACAAGGAAACATTTTGAAGTTCATGGTGCCTTTAAGTTTTTACTTAGATATGATTGTTGGGATTCAATAAATTCGAATACAGAAGATATGAAATTTAAAATGGTGTCTTTAAATTACACACCCATTGTAATTTTAAGGAAGTTCAACAATTTTTTTGCATGGATAAAAATGGTTGCTTTATGGAACTCTATTTACTTTGAAGTTCTGAAGTTGTTAAAGATACATTTGAGTTTAGTAAATTGACTGCAACGTGCATTCCAAAAGTAAAGCACATGCTTTGTAACTTGTGAATGAAAATTAAGCAACTTATGCTCAGTGATCAATTTTATAGGTAAAATACTTACCAGCAGAATATCTTCAAGGAGTGAGTTGGCACCAGCACAAGCATATTTTAGCATTCATATCTGGGACGAATCAAGTTGTTGTCCGTGATTTTGAAAATGCAGGTCATTGAATCTGATTCACCATATGACTTGGTTAAAGTTTTGTAATCTTTTTATTTGTATATAGAAGTAGCGTTGTTGTATTTGTACTGTTCATTTCATCTTAAAATTTGTTGTTCAATTTCTTTCAAATAATGCGAATGTACTTTATGTTCTGGACAGAAGGAAAAGACCCCTGCATTTTGACCCACGACTTGCAAAGAGATGTTAAAGTTCTTGAGTGGAGACCAAATGGCGGGAGGACTCTTTCTGTGGCATGCAAGTAAGTACCTTAGAGCTGCAATCTTATCATTTAAAATAAACACTATACATCTTAGAACTTTAGAGGACTTAGAACTTTAGAGGACAAAACTATTTCTCGCAAGAATGTTTACAATTAACTCGACTTGAGATTCTTGGACTGAATGTTCTTTCAGAGATGGAATTTGCATCTGGGCTGCTTCTTTCCCAGGAAACGCTGCTTCGGTGAGACCTGGTGCCGTGTCCTTCTTAGGATCATTCTCAAGAGGCTCTGGGGTTCGATATACCCTAGTTGATTTTCTTCGAACCCGTGATGAACAGATTAGTGCCCTGTCATGGAGTCCTGATGGAAGATATCCAAATAAATTAAAATAATTTAGTCCTTTGCATGATAGTTGAATTGTTGGTTGGTGGCGGGTGTTTTCCCCTCTTCCTCTGCGGAAGAATCTGTCAAATAATTTTCTTTGATTATACTTGCTGATGATATTTGACTTTTGTTATATTTTTATGATTCCCTTTCTTTTATCTCCTCACTGAAGTATTTCACCTGATACGAGAGATTTCCTTGACTCATTGGCACATATCTAGCATCTGCATCTTATGAGAGCTCTTCTTTTACCATTTGGGATGTCGCTCAAGGTAAGTCAAAGGCTAATCTTCTTAATTATGTTTGATGAGTGGACGCTATTTTTCAAGAAGAATAATGCTAGGGATTCATTCCCTCCTTATCTCTGAATCTTTTCTATTCAAAGGGGTTAAAAAAACATAATAGTCCCAGGTAGCATATCTATGAAAAATGCTTCTTTAGTAATGTATCAACAGTACTTGAATTGCCTGATTATTTTATTTTGTTTCTCATCTCATTTACCAATTGATTAATTTATTTGTTTTCATTATTTTGAAGTTCTCTCCTCCCTCCCTCCCTCCTATGTTTCTTTAAGAACTTCTTTGACTCTTGAATGGTTCCAGGGTTGGGAACACCCATTAGGCGTGGATTAGGGTGTGTTTCAACAATCAAGTGGTCGCCTTCTGGAGATTACTTTTTTGCAGCAAAATTGTAAGTACTATCCAACTGTCTTGTGAATTTTGTTACATAATAATCAGCCAGGTATGTTTTTTTCTGCATACATAAGACCATTCATTTTGCAGGGATGGAACATTTTATCTTTGGGAAACGAACACATGGACATCTGAACAGTGGTCGACAACAAGTGGTTTTGTCACGGTACAAAGAAAAAAGAATGATGTTTTATTCATTTTAACTTGTCCAGGGATGTTTCCCCTTCTCTCTTTGTCTCTGTCATTTTCTCTTGCTCGCCCCCTCTGTTTTGGTCTAGGAAAAAGATGCATAGTATCTACTTAAAATAATGTAATATAGATGGGCAGATGGAGGAGAAACTTCCTATGTACTTCGGTTTCTCATAAGGAAAATAGACAAGGATGTAGAAGAAATGCAACTCATACTCCACTTAATCCATGTACGCATATAGTAGTTGAAGAAAGTAATAATATTGAATTCCATAGCTGGATAAGGATAAGGCTTTAACTATGCCAGATATGGCATCAGAAATCTCATTGTTTTTTTTCTCCTCTTTTCCCCCCTTGTATAGGAGAGATAATACATCGTAGCTCGCCCCTTCTCTTAACCCTTCTTGTTATCAGTGTAAAGTAGTCGACAATTGTCCGGACATAGTATCTAGACATTGCATGAAGATTATTCTTTTATTTAGTTTTCACTTTTGTCAGTCAAGTTCAAATTTGTAGTTGTTAGCAATCTTTTTCTAGCCACCACTTTAATTAGTAAGAGTCTTTAACTAGTTAAATTTTTTACTTTGTATCCACTAAACAATGTCATGATTTCAGGGAGCAATATGGGATCCTGATGGACGTATGATACTACTTGCTTTCTCTGAGTCTTCAGTATTGGGTTCAATTCATTTTGCATCTAAGCCTCCGTCATTAGGTATGTGAATCGTCTTTACAATTGCTGGGTCTACCAACAAGCTACTATAGAGTTTTCATCTGGGCCTCCGTCATGTTCTACAGTGAACTTGTGCACATTGTCTCGCATATTGCAACTGCCAGAATTGAGGTGTCTGGAAGTTTTCCTTATGAGATCTGTAGAAATAATATTTAGACAGTGAGAGTTTGGTGGAAAAAAAGGGAACGAACGGAAGTTTTCTGGAAGTTTCATGGCAGTTTGCCGATAATAAATTAATGATTAGATTAAGTCTTAATGATTTGTGATAATATCATCACTTGAAACTCTTTTCTCAGTTTTGATTCAGGTGCATTATGCAAGGTATTGAGTAATGTTTATTTAACTTAACGTCTTCACCTAATGTCTCTACAGGGACAATATTTTTATTGCCTATGTTGCCTATGTTGCCTGGTTAATGTGATGAATCTAGTTTTACTTTCTATTAAACTGCAAAATGTTCGCCAGCCATTAATGTGGATCTTCAGTTTTTACTCGTTTGTAGATCTGATGCATTCTCAATGATTTTTGTCTTCAGTTGCACATCTGCTAGCTGTTGACTTGCCGGAGATAACTACTTTGACGAACAGGTATATATGTTTCGTTTGTTAGACCGCCCATGACCAATATTGTTAACCATAAAATTTTGACAGCTGTGCATTATCCTTTCAGTCAGGGTATTGAGAAGATAGCATGGGATGCTTCAGGAGAGCGACTGGCTGTCTCTTTCAAGGATGGAGATGAATTATATAATGGCCTGATCGCAGTATATGATATTAAAAGGACTCCCCTGATTTGTCCATCATTGATGTGAGTTATTGACATTGTACTCCGACTCAAGTAAATTGGAAATTCAACTGACCTGTCTATGTAATTGTTTAATTTCTGTCCAGTGGCTTTATTAGAGGGCCTGGAGACAATCCAAAGCCAGCTGCATTTTCGTTCCATGGCAAGTTCAAGCAGGGACCTTTGCTTTCAGTGGTACGTTTCAATAGAATCCCTTGGCTTTAATAAATGCGGGTATTAATATGATTGTGTGAGATCTCATATTGGTTGGAGAGGGGAACGAAGCATTCCTTATAAGGGTATGGAAACCTCTCCTTAGCACAGATGTGTTTTAAAACCTTAAGGGGAAGCCCGTTAGGGAAAAAGCCCAAAGCGGACAATATCTGCTAGCGGTGGACTTGAGTTGTTACAAATGGTATCAGAGCCAGTCACCGAACGGTGTGTCAGCGAGGATTCTGCCCCAAGGGGGGTGGATTATGAGATCCCAGATTGGTTGGAGAGGGGAACGAAACATTCCTTATAAGGGTGTGGAAACCTCTCCAATTTTAAAACCTTGAGGGGAACCCCGGAAGGGTAAAGCCTAAAAAGGACAATATCTGTTAGCATTAGCGGTGGACTTGAGTTGTTACACATTGAAACATAGGAACAGTGTAAGAATACTGTTTTACTTTCATCTTTTTTCACTTAAAAATTTGTTACGATGTTCAAGCTCGATTCCGCTAATTGTGCAGTGTTGGAGCAGCGGATTTTGCTGTACCTATCCTCTCATATTCCGCTCTCATGTTGTTCCTTAGTGGTGGTTCTCTTGAGCCCTAGTCTTGGTAGGAGATACTGTATGGTGCTAAATTTCAAAGAGAAGAGGTTTTCTAATTCTTCTGTACAGTCTGTTGCTGCAAACCCTACGGTACCATCTTCAACTCTTGCTCTTGCTCTTGCTCTTGCTATTATCAAAAAGGAAAAAAAAAAAAAAAAAGAAAGAAAGAAAGAAAAGCTATCTGATAGGTTTGTTTGCATCAGAGTTTTGATGTCGGTGGATGTTCTGAAGAGGGTGGATTATGGAAATTATGTTGTTTCTATTGTTTCTCTTGAGCCAAATACCCCACAAATTCTATTGTTTTTCTGTTTTGGTCCTCATACTTTTAGTTCTATCATAGTTAGCTAAGTTAGCTTAAACCTACCATTTTCATGTCGGATCTTATAGGTGAGATCATGAATCTCAGCGAAATGGAAGGAAACTCGGCCAAAATTGATATAGAAATTACAGGAAAGATTTGTTTGTAGGTCGGTGGATTTACATTTTACTAGAGCATAGCATCCAGCCAAGATGGTCCTCACCATGGAAGACCCTCTCCCATGCATCACTTTGTCCAACCCTTCATTTATTATTATGGCCTTCTTGTTCTACACTACCTTGAATACAACTGGATTACCTTAAATTTCTCCAACATTTTTCTCTCCTTTTGTTCTATAAATGGCTTCCTTTTCACAAAAAGGAACACAGATCTATCCCACCCGAAAGTTTAAATCGAAGTTTTAAGATCTGGGTGGATAACCATTTGCCTTTTGAAAACTTTGCTTGTTTTTTTCTTTTATATTTTTAAGAAACATTTGAATTCTCGGTGAAATTTTAGAAACCAAAACTAAAAACTTTAGAGGTGAGAATCTAATTTATTATGAATATAGAATGTTTGAGAAGTTTTTCCAAAAGACAATGCATGGTCTTAATTGGAGTAACTTAGTGTTTGGTAGCTTAATTATGGCAAGATGAAGATAACACTCAATAAAGCTAATTAATGCGTGTGATAAATCTGATGTTAAGTAAGAACTAAACTAAATGGATAGTATATGTTTAGTTCGATCCGATGAAATCTTCGTGGTTGATCTTTAGCATCATCATTCATACCTAAATGTCTTATTTATTCGTGATTGATTAACTGCTCTTCAAGATCACAAAACAAATAGAGAGAGTTTATAATACTTATCTATACATACAGTATTTTTGACCCTTGAGTGTAACTCATTGAATAAGACACTAATTATTAACTCATTGAACTAAAAAATCTATGATACTTTTGAACTTGTTGGATCGTATCTTTCTCGAATTTTCACCTTACGATTAAATTTTAGAATATTTAATTTTAGAGTTAGATTCTTTTTAATATTTTAGTATAAAAATTGTACCCGATAATGTACCTACCACTATACATACATATATATATATTTTGACATAAATGAAAATGAACTTTCAACCTCTACAAGCATAGCCTTTTGTTTCTCATTTATAGAAATATAAATATATTCCAAGGAAAAAGAAAAAGGAAAAAGAAAATGGAAGCGTTGAAATATTAATTGAATGGGCTCTATTATTAAGTTGTACCTTCCAACACATTGACATGGCTCATTAATTTGTTGTCACAAACACAATTCTTAATTATTCTTAATTGGTTAAATGTGAAAATTATACATTATTCTATAATCTTTTATTTTATTTTAATTTTTAAGCGTAATTAACTTCTCTATTTAAAAAAAAATTAAATATAGGTTTTGACCTACTGTATCATTTTTTAATAAGGTAAGTTGCGATCCACCTAAAGAATGCAGAGTATTAAAATTTTAATTTATTTGTCAATTTTTAAATTGTTGAACCTAAAATAATTTCTTAAAGTTTTTAATTTCGGGTATTATGAACTTTTTAAAATTTAAAAATTTGTTGTAGAAATGGGAAGTTCATAAATTTGTTGGATCATTTGGAGACCAAATAAATTTTAAATTAAATTTGTAATTTATTATTATTATTTATTTATTTATTTTTTCTTAGGTCGACATTACATCGTTGCTTGGACATTATCCATCATCGTACAACACCCTGTCTAGAACGATTGAGATATTATACGACGTCGTTTGAATCTCCCCCCACGCCGCGACGGAGCCATAGCACCACCAAAAAGCACCGGCTGCGACCTGCCTCAGCCCCCCAACCCAACTACTCTCAGCAGCCACCGCACCCATTCTCTCTCTCTCTCTCTCTCTCAAGTGGAAGCCATACCCATAATGGAAGAAGAACGAGCACTGAGACGCACTGCCAATGGCGGCACTCTCAATGATTCTGTTCTTCGCTATCCCACTGTCAGTACCACTTTTACAATCCCTTTAACTCGCTACACTACCCGTTTGATTACCTCCGGCCGCCACCGCCCCCTATTGGCTGATTGCGCCGACTCCCGATCCGACACGGAAGACCACGACGACGCTAACGATTTCAATCGCCGCTCCATTGTTAGGGAAAATTGCTTCTACTCTATGCCCATTTTAGTTCTCGACGTCGTTTGGAATTTGGCCTTTGTTCTTGTCTCCATTGTTGTCCTCTTGTCCACGTTTCGAGAACGCCCTTCCACGCCTTTGCGCCTTTGGATTTCTGGATATGGCTTGCAATGTCTCCTGCATGTTGGGTTTGTCTTCTTTGAGTATCAGCGGAGCATGGCGCTCCACGGCTTTGAGGACCGTGCGTATCATCGCAGGTAGGAAGAACAGTGAACACATTGTATGAATTATATCTAATGCATTCATTGATTGAATCATATGCGCAATTTTGAGATTTCCCCTTCCAATGCAGTAATCTAAGCAATATGTGCGCTTATGTCCTTTTGATCGCCTCCTGTAGGGTTCTCTTGGTGTTTGATTTCAACCTTCGAATAAATAATAATGTTGGAATTCAATCTGTTCTTCAATATGTTTGAAAAGCCAAATCTGCTCAACATTTGGCAAATTCAAACATATAAGCCACAGTGAATTCATGGGTTTTGAGCTTATTTGTTTTCTTTTTCATGTTTCATTCAACGAACCAGCAATAACTTCATATCATTTTCTCACATTTAGTCTCGAACTTATTTGATGAACACAAAAGTATACAGATCTATGAGCTGCAGCAACACAAGCTTTGGACTAATTTGTTTTGATCTTTGTCCTTGTAGCATAATGAAAAGGTTGGAGTCGATGAATACAATGACCTCGTCGGTTTGGTGGGTCTTTGGATTCTATTGGATTGTCATGGGTGGCCATACACTTTTACAGGATTCTCCCCGGCTTTACTGGTAAGAACTTTGCCTTTTGACATGTTTCCTTTTGGAGAAATAGTTTCATACACAAAACTGCAACTTCCTATGTATTTTTTTTCCGATGTTCTGTTCTTCTTTTTGCTCGTTTTCGGAGCTCGTATCCCTTTTGCATTAGTCTCGTCATTTATTCAATGAAAATTTTCGTTACTTGTTGAAAGTTGTTGCAAATGCAACCTCTAGGTGGGCTTTGAATAAATCTAGCATTTTCACACTGTTCAATCTGGACTTCTGGAGCTTTAAGTTATGATATTTTTTAGATTAGGGGTTCTAGTAATATTTGCATATCGAACTAAGCTGACGAGTGTTGGATCTCGAACAATTATGAAACTAAGATGATTAAAGGTTTGCTAAATCCATGAAGCGTTGTCATCAAATGTCTTTTAGTTTCTTAGAGATCGTTGGTTTGAAATTGTAGCTTTAATTGCATTCACCCCGAGTAATCTAGCTTTGATTTGTAGTTGTATGGAACCAATTAATCTGATTTGGAGCTTCGGTGCTGAATATTTGTCGTGTTAATTGCAGGTTAACCGTCGTGTTTCTAGCGTTTGACTTGTTCTTTATTCTCTTTTGTGTTGGGATGGCATGTGTTGTTTTCTTCTCCCTTTGTTGCTGCATTCCTATTATAGCATTTGCATATGCCATGACTGCCAGAGAAGGTGCCTCAGAAGAGGTTATCAGGGCTCTTCCCAAGTACACATTTCGTCAGGCTGCGCTCGGGGCGTTTATCCATGGAAAAGAACGGGAACCAATTGGAGCAACAACGGAGTTAGATAACGATCACCTTATCAAAGAACTTGCTCTTCATCCAGAGGATTCGGTCAGCTGCTTATCTTTTTATGTCAAACTATCAATTTTATAGTATTTTGCTTCTGCTCTAGATTGATAAGTGTAGAATTTGAATTCTTGAGCCTTGAAAGATCTATGAATTTTATAAAAAGAGTCAATCTGGGTTGAATAATTAGGACTCTTGGTCTTGTTTTAATAACTCAATTTCATGACCTGCTTAAACACGATCGACTGTTCTTGCTTATAGAAACAAGTACGTATTGTTATACGGTCCTTCGCACAAGCAGAATAGGATAGCAATATCACAATAGTTAGTGATTCTACGACAGCTTTTAGTTTTGCTCATCACTTACTGTGATGTTCATCTTTTAATTTCTTTGAAGCTGAGTATATGAAGATTTACTTCTTTATAGGAATGTTGCATTTGCCTTTCGCAATATGAAGACAGGACGGAGCTCTATACTCTTCCCTGCAACCACCATTTTCATTGTGGGTGCATCGGCAAATGGCTTCGGATAAACGCAACCTGTCCACTCTGCAAATCTAGTATCTGTCGGGGCGATACACTGGTTTGACCATCGAGAGGAGCAGACGAACCCCAGCTGAGAGTATGTAAGTTCGGCATTTTCGATTTCAGGTTAGATGCTTGCTGATCTCTGCCAACTAATGCTTTTTAGAAACAGGGAGGGTAGAGAATAGAATTTTAGCTGATTTCAACCTCATCTGTGAACAGAATTTAATCTTTACTTTTAACAGGTGGGCTTTGGTTATATGTATGTAAATTGATAGGAAATGGTGTTGTGCCTCTAATTTAATCTGCTATATGTGAAATCTTCTTCTGTGTCACTGAATCCCAACCCTGTTTTAATCATTGAACAAAAATGCGTTCATAAAATATAAGTTGAGATAGGGATGATGCAGAAGGGTATGGTGGATAGTTGTTGTCACATCAAATCGTTACAGCAAGCTAAGATAGGATAAAATAACAATGGCTCTACACAAGAACAAGATCAAGATCAACCATTATCTTTTTGGTGCCGTTTTGGATATTGTCTTGTTCTGTGAAATAATTCTCATAAGATAATCATTGAAGGAGTGTTGTAGCTATACCTACTCGGCGAACTTTGACTAAAAGATCATAGATTGGATTAGGCTCGCTCTTAATTATGAGTTCCTAATCATTGATGTAAAGAACATGAGGTATAATGATTGTAGAGGTTCTATTGAGTTCGTAATCGTGGCATACTAGCATGGTGTTGGGGAGTATGTAAATTTACAAGAATGGGGCAGTTGATATCGAATCAGATGCCAACGGGCCCTCCCCCAAGGCCTATACAATGGAAGCATATACTATATGCTTATTTCACTTTGGAGCCAAACTGCAAGGAAAATAACTTAGATCTTTCAACCTGTTCAATGTTGAAAGATTACCGGACGTGTATGCATGCATTCACCGTTTTGCTTATTAGCTTCATATACAACTTCAGATAGCAGATGTTGATGATTGATAGCTTCCAGGCATCCTTATACTGCTAAATTCCATGAACAAGTCAAGTGAAGTTAGAGAATGAGAGGGAAGTACAACGTCCATGTTTTCTCCAGCTGTGTTGAGCGGAATTTTGATCGGAATCACCTGCCATCGTGAAACGTCAAAGGTTAAAACCCGAGGTGAAAAGAGTATCACCTAAGAATATAGTTAGCTAGCAATCAGATTTGTAACTTCGGAGTGTAAGTCAGTTTCTTATCGTGGAGTCGAAGGTCTCTTGCATGTTGCAGCTCACGTGTATCGAAGTGTTTTTTGACAATTTAGTACCGTTTCTTCTTTACATGTCTAGAAATAAATTTCAAGATCAAGAGGGTGCTTGGATTACCTTCATTGGGTCATTCAAGGAATTCTCATCCATCAAATTCCGAGATGTAAGTACAGTTTGAGATGACCCGGATTTCTGAATGGAGAATGCATTCAAATGATTTACAGATATCTTGAGACTCACTTCGTTGCTTCCAAAGTTAACAATCTGCAAAAAAACGTGTTACGTATCGATGTCAGTCTCACCGCTAGTAGATATTGTCCATTTTAACTAGTTATGTATCGATGTCAGTTTCACCGCTGTAAAACCCATATATAGGGAGAGGTTACCACATCCTTATAAGAAATGTTTCGTTCCCATCTCCAACCGATGTAAGATCTCACATATACAGAAATACATGTATACCTTTATTCGAAGATAGTTGTGTTCGTCTTCGGGATTTTTCCATATAATGGAAGATGCAATTAGGGAAGAAGAAGCAGAATTAGCATCCAGTGTAGTATCAAGAAGAGTTGCTCCACTTGAGCCTACAAAAAAACGTTGCATCCAATAGCTAGGCGTTCCGTACAAGTGGGATGAGTTGAAGACAATAGCATCTGGATTCCACCTTTATGAAACACAAAGCTTTCCATTTTAGTTTATCAATCAATCATTGTAAGACATGACAGAGCTGATGAGGCAACAGACAAAGATACCTTCTGTCATTAGTATTCACGAAAAGTGGTGCATAGCTTGCCATTTCAACAATATCACTGCAACAAAACATGAAAATAAGTAGCTAATAATTCACGATATTGTCCTTTCGGGCTTCCCCTCAAAGTTTTTAAAACGCGTCTGCTAGGGAGAGGTTTCCACACTCTTATAAAGAATGTTTCGTTCCCTTCCCCAACTAATGTAGAATCTCACCATTTATGTCAGCATTGTTTTTAGTATTACAAACCAATACCTGTTCTTCTCAAGGCCGATGAGAAATGCAGCTTCGGCGAGGGCTGCAAGAAGACTGCCTTTGCCAGCATCTGATCCCGTCACAGCATACTCGCTCACAAAAGCCTGCAGAGTAATTGCAGAAGTTGATTCGTATTCGATTCTATATTTAGAGCCAAAAGGAAGAGAGGAATAGAATGGAGGAAGTAGAGACCTTTGGACCAGTGCGTGATGTTTTATCAAACCTATGAGCCATTGAAAACATTTGGTTGGCGGAGGTATATATCTGATATAGGGAGAAATTAGTATGAAACTAAGAAAAACATTATTCCATTTGCAGAAAATGAAAAGGCGATGCTTAAGAAAACTTACATGAAAGTCATAGTAATCAGCTGGGTGATCCAACTTCCTAGAAGACCCGTCACAGTTCGAAATTATTTTAATGTCGGGATAGGCACGTTTCATCGCGTTGTAGATCTTGACGTAATTTCCTGCCCAAATAAAAGTTATTCAAGAAAACATACAGAGAAAGAGCAGAGGAAAATCTACAACATTTTGACAAACATCACTTGTCATCAGCCTAACGGTTTTAAAACGCGTCTACTAGGGAGAGGTTTCCACACTCTTATAAAGAATGTTTCGTTCCCTTCTCCAATCGATGTGAGACTCCCCAATCCACCCCCTTCGAAGCCTAGCATCCTAGCTGACACACTGTCTCATGTCCGCCTGGCATCCTAGCTGGTGTCATTTCTAATAGCCCAAGCCTACCGCTAACAGATATTGTCTGCTTTGGTCCGTTACATATTACCGTCAACCTCACGGTTTTAAAATACGTCTGCTAGGGATCTCTGCAATGCTATACTTATTGCTAGAAGGGCAGATTAACTCAAAAAAGGGACTGAATTTTACAAAAACACATTTTAAATTACAGAATCTGAATCAAGCCTGTTAATCAATAAAGGTCGATGCTTGGATAAATAATGCTAGAAGTTCAGAACCATATGGAAACATGAAGCAAATACTCTTAAAAGATTGAGAAACCTCTGTAGTTCTTTTTGCCACAGTCCTCATTTCCAATGGCAACATACTTCAAGTCAAAAGGTTCTGGATGTCCCATCGAAGCCCGAATGGAACCCCAAGTAGTGTTAGGATCTCCTCTCGCAAACTCGATACTGTCGAGCACTTCCTAAAATCATTACATCGTGATTAGATGAATACCGACTTGACAAAATCAAGATACTAGCCATTTATTAGTATGGCTAAGATTTACAGATTTCACAAGATACACACTGCCAGTCATTTCAATATTTCAAATTTATCGACGAGAAATACCACGAAGATCATTATGAAGCATATTTCCTAGTCAAAGTAACAAAAACCGATTTATCGGCCTGATAGCAGTTCAGGACAGTACTCGAAAAACACAAGATAATGCATATGCACATCAAAAAGAGGTGACACAACTAGGTATCTTAAGTCACTAACCCTCGATGAGCTTACTAGCTTGTTCTCTCGACCTCGTTTCGAGATCTTTATTGGTTAAAACTTGCAACTATATAATTGCAGGCAACATAAAACTATTATCCATACAGGAGGGAGTAGAAGTACCTGCACAAACGGTGAGATAGCGGAAGTATCTACCTCATCTTGGTGGCTGATTCCTTAGAAAATAAACTTATATATTGAGCAGAAGAAAATAAATGAATAAAAGGAGAAAGAAGGAAAGGAAGATAACCATCATGGATTACCATTATTGAACACCCAAACTGGCGCAGCACCAAGATCTTCTGCTAGCTGCAAAGGAAAGCTCAATAAATAATGTAATATACAACCAAACTTGAAGAGTATCAATCATAACATGCAAGTAATATCAATTATGAGATAAAGTTAAGTAGCAACTCTTCTGTGGGGGCTCTCTTAATGATTTGGTATCAATCTGTGATACATTTCTTATTTTACTGTTCCTCCCATCTCGATTTCTTTCTAGTTTTTCAGGAAATGCAGCAATTTTTTGACGAACCTGACCGTGCGTCCCATCCCTTCACTAACTCCTAATGTTTCTAAATTCTTTGTTACATGGTAATGACTTTGATGATTCCACCGAGAGGTTCAAGATCAATTTGATCTTGAATTTCTTTCTTCAATCAATGAATATATCTAGCAACCTGATGATATTCAACTTTGATGACGTCCATTAATACATTAAGCTTGTACCACTCCTCAATAGCTAAGTGACACACTACTCAATGTCAGCACAAACCATCTCTCTTTTTTGAACTGACATAAATCGTGAGATCCCACGTCGGTTGGAGAGAGGAACGAAGCATTCCTTATAAGGGTGTGGAAACTTCTCCCTAACAGACGTGTTTTAAAACCTTGAGGGGAAGCCTAGAAGGGAAAGCCCAAAGAGTGCAATATCTGCTAGCAGCGAGTTTGGACTGTTACAAATGGTATTAGAGCCAGACACAAGATCCTTGCTCGAGTTTTTCAAGGCCTAAAAAGATATAAATATTCTCACTCCATGAAAAATAAATACAACACTCACTTGGAGAAACTCAAAATAGCCAAGTCCATCATCAGTCCAGTACATCCAAACATCACCAAAGTGTCCAGGTCTCTGTTCCCATGGTCCAACGGTTTCTTTCCAACGAAATGCATTTCTTAACCACTCCCCTTCCACAAAGCATCCACCTTCATTTATATGATTAAGAAAAAAACGATTGCCTATCAGTTGCCACGACCAACAAAGAAACACCGCACGACGAAGAACTTTCAAATTTGTAGCAATAAGTTCTTATAATTCAAACATTAAACACAACCTGACAAGATTTGAGAGAGGCAGGGAAAGATGAAACACGATGATTACCTGGAAATCTAATAAATCGGGGTTCTAAATCAGCCATCATTTGGACTAGATCGTTTCGGAAACCATGACCCTGCATAATGATAAAGGTTACAACTGTAAGGACAGTCAAATATATGATTTCTGTGCAATAAAAAAGTATAACCATTCATCTCACGTTGTTTGGCATCTTTAGAAAAGGAAGTACAATGCTCCTGAAGCAGAATGTAATTTCATACTACCAATGTAGAAGTATAATGCACATGAACCATTTTGAATTATGCAGAACGATTAGCTTGAGTTCCGAAAAGGGGTAGTATTATCTCGTCCTCAAAGGATACAAATATGAATGCAGTGTCTAGCACAATAAGCAGAAAACTACTGAGAACATTCGAAGCGAAACCCCCAAAACATTGCAATCCTACACTTCCATGACTTGGTCGAACCATATAGACATATAGAGACAAATACCTTATATGTTTCCAGAGGCATGGCCGAGACTTGGTCGAACCATATTACCCCTTGTTTTGACGTTGTCAACTGAAGACGTGAATTGGGATTAGTTTCGGAGGCATTCAATAGAACCTCCATCTTTGTCCAGTTTGACACATCAGAAGATCTACAAAAACAAGTAATTTATATTGGATTTCCATTCCAGCAAGGAGTTCTTTTGAAAAAATCAGATAAGCTCACATGATGGATGATGTTGCCAACTTTTTCTGCCCACTCGAATCTGTGAGTGAAATGGACACATCAATTTTTCCCGAGGATCGAACAAAAAGAGTCACTTTGTATGCCTTCCCTTGCTCGATATTCTGAAGAGGGAAACCGAATATAACATTTTAAGAACATAAGGGTCCAGAAAATTCCCAACATAAAAGCATGGGAAAGAAATTCCTTCTCAAAGAGGACTAACCATGCCCCAGAATCCAGGGTTGTAGATACCAACTCCTCCAGTTGGACAGACATTGATACCTTCACTGTCACACAACACGTCCATACGTAGAGCCACCTTATTCCGATCAAAGCAGGACGAGCGATCTGTTGATACACTTATAGTTGACTCGTTTCCTATGATTGACCAAGGACTAATATTTGATGGAACGTTTGGACCCCCAGCTTCAAACCCTGTGAATAAAAGAATCATAAAGATTATATCATCAGCATGTTCTTGCCTTTTATTTTAATTGCAAATATAAATATATCCTCCATGGTTCCATCTAAGAAAATACATGGTGCTTCCACAACAGAAACCAATGAATGAATTGGCTCATTTACTAAACAACTTTAAGTCGAAAGCGAATTCTGAATGCAAGAACTCAATAAAGACTCCAAACCCTTCACCCATCATCTTCTTCATGCTCTTTTCATAAGGAAAAAAGGGTTATCAGAGCTGACCTCTGTTGCTCACAAGCTCTGCCCATATTCCACCAGCCCCTGCATGATTAATTTCCTGTAAAAGAGAGCATGAAAATAAGCTCATTCTTCTTGATATTTTTCTCAAAAGTACAAATCAAACCCCACGATTACGTAAACAAGCTTGAATTAGTAAAACGCTGTAAAGTCGCGTAGTGACAAAAGAAACTTAGCGTGTGCACTCCCAACAACGCTTACCCTTACAACCTATGATGTCATTCTGCATAAAATGATATTAGAAAGTCCATAGAATGATAACATCAATAGCAACAACAATCTATTTGTTCCAATCGAACAATTTAGACGATTCACAATCTATAACATAACATCGACAAAACGACAAATCGTAAATTAACTAAACCAAGAGTTTAGTTGTTTTTGCTAAGCTGAAAAACATGAAAAATAATCATGAATCATATTGTCATAATTGCAGATAAAAGAAGTTTGGATTCAGAAGAATATATATATATATATATATATATATATATGAAAGAAACAGCAAAAACAATTTAAAGAACCAACCTCAAAAAATATTCCAAAAAGTGTTTCAGGAATCTGCCGTGTTGATGCATTTGAAGCATTAACAACTAGGCGAACGGGCTGGGCGGTGTCGTCTCCAATGGCAAAGAATGTACAAACAGAGACAACCACAATACCGAAGCATAGCAGAAGAACATAATATGAGACTTTACGAGAACCCATTACAATCATTGCATCCAACGCTATCAAAACCAAAAAAAGGAAATCAAGCTCAGTTTGGTAGTCCATCCATGATTATACGAACATCTTGCCATTACAACAATGTAGCAGCAGCAGCAGTACAAGTGACAATAACAAAAGGGTGCAAGAACTGATAATATCTAATTTGTTTAAGAAAAAACGCCTGGATAAACACTAACAACGATCGAGCGATTAACTAATGACACTTGACAGAAACGAAATCAGAGAAGACTTACGAAAAGCCCAATTCACAAGCAAACTAGATTCTCAACAAGATCGGACTTACAGCCAACACAAATTCTTCAAAATCAACAGGGAATAGAAATGAAGATTGTGTTCATCCGTGAACCTGCTGAAATTTATCAGAAGTAGGAGAAATTCAAGTCCCAAGATGAGTTCAAATTCGTAAACTCGAGTTGAAATTCTGCTGTATTTGCTCAGTCAACCTCCTTATAAAGGCCGATGATCATCCAACTGAGACAATACCCTGTTTTTCTTACTGTCACATATAAATTTCAAGAGGGAGAGAAAGAAAACCCATCTGGGTGAGGAGTAGAAGCGGAACCCTTTACTCCTTTCAAGATTTGCTTCAATGGGTCCCGCTCTCTTACGTCCCCAACACCGCCCATTGACCTTGTAAAGCCCTCGACGCGACTGTAATTTGTGGATTAGTTTACAAGACGGATGAAGGGTTAGTGGATCAACGGACAGATAATATGACATTTTGCTCCAACTTTCGATGAAATTGATGATTGTTGATCATTGATGATGATGGTGCCCACAATCCTATCCAAATATACCCTTTTTCTTTCTTTCTTTTTTTTTGCTTCAAAGCCACGTCCCCTCCCGCATGGATAACGGTGAAAAACTGCGACCCCACCTCGATCGAATTGGATAAGAGCTCCTGGTCTGGAATCGAGGGTCCATGGAAGAAAAGGAAAGTTTTTCCATTTCCACTCACATGGTCCCAACTCTAATTCATTTCCTCTCATAGTAATCCAATAATCCATTCTTCATCCTTTGTTTCAGTAAATAGTATACTTAGTATTCAAAGATTTCTTTTAGCAAATTTCAACGTGTATGAACATAATTAATACTCGCTCCAAATTCATAGGTATTTGGTATAACTTAATATGGATAATAAGTTTGTTTATCTTCCATTTTCGTATTAATTTAGTCCTTTTTATGTTTAATATCTTATAATTTTCCAATATTTTTCTAATGTTTGAAGTTGTTTTAAGGCCTCATTCATGAGTTTTTTGATGCCTATATATCGTTGTAATCATAACAGACAGCTTGGGTTTGACAAAAGTAACTTAGTGAACCTTAATCTTCACGAAATTGAATTTAAAGGTTTCACGACAAAGGTAAGGCCAATTTTAGAGAAGTTAAGGAGAGATTAGGGGACAAAGAGAAGTAAAGAAAACCAAACATACAAGTCAACCAACTAGACAATCAATTTTCTTACCTTAAATCAAAGGTTTCTTATAAAACCAAACAGATTTAGCAGACAAAGAAACATAAAAGTTGCAGAAAAAACCAGAAAAAATGGATCGATGTCTCAAGAAAACCTGATTTTGGCAGGTGGAATTTGAGCTTTATTCTTTAGCACTTTAGATACATGAAAACGCAAAGCAACCAACACTTCTAACAAAGAGAACCAGAAAATTCTTCATCCACCATAGAGCCTTTGATGTTCTTCGTCAACATTCATTAAGCTTCTACACCTAGAGTACATCACTATCTTTCTTAAGCCATTTCTCACAGCTTCTAACCAAAGCAGCAAGCATTTACAGATGCATACTGCTTCTTCCCTGCCTCCTCTGAAAATGTAACCTGTTGCACCACCCAAATTTGTGAGCATAATTTTGATGAGGGCCAGAGAGACTCGTAGATGACATGAAACGCACCGAGAAATGGTTGAAGTTGAGTAATACAAAACGATCTCAACTTTGTCAAAAGATAACTGAACAAGACACTATATGAAAACTCCGTTCCATCTCGACAAAGAGAGACGGATGGTTGGAATAATAGAATAATGTTAGCATACAAACATATATAATGAAAATGACACGAGCAACATCAGCTAAAAAGTCATTTACTTGTAATAGGAAGTGGGGTTGAAGAGAGAGTCAAGTCAAGAGTGTGTGAGCTAGGTCATTAAGGCTATACATCACGATGGCGTCTCGAAACGAGTTAAAGGGCGATCATAGTCTTAATCAATGTTTTCATAAAATTGTGTAAACACGAAGAAAATATTATATACTCCACACCTTTGGTGATGTTTTGAGACATCCTCCTAAGTCGTAGGCTCACTCAAACTCTTAATTGAAATCTTACTAATTTAAAATCAAACGCTCACCATCTCGTGGAGTTGACCTTCAACCTCGCCAAAGATTAGTGGGATAGGCCATAGGCTACAAGCATAGTGCAAGTAGTGGAGCGCCCGACACTTTATTTGTCATATATATATTCACTAGATATTGTATTTCTATAAACCAAAGGAAATGATCAATTTGAACATACCTCAACTAGTTAATGGAAGATGCTCACCTTTACGCCTAAAACTTAGAAGCTTGAACTTGAGCTGAGTCATCTGCATCCTTGGTCTCATCTAGGTTTACTCCAGCAAGGATGAAACTTTCTACGGCTACTGCATCACTATCTTCCATAGATAATACTAGCTGAGGATCGGGTGTTCGATCACGGGCACTTTTTGCAAATTCCTTCACTTCTTGGTTGAGAGTAAATAATGGATCAACATGAGGTCTTTCTCCTTCTACAGTCTTCAAATCATCTTCCAGATCATCATCAAATTCCAACCTCCTCAATATCTCGGGGATCGGGAAGGCCTCATCCTCCATAAACTTAGTTCCCCTTTCAATATCAATCTTCTCCTTCGAGCTATGAATTCCTTCTTCAAGATTAGGAGTAACAGCCACCATCATGTGATCATCCTCGACGACAGAACGGAACTTATTTGATGAAGGTGGTACCTTGGAGAAAAGTACTTCCCTAAGGTTTATCATCATTCCCCTGTTATATGGATTCTCCTTCTTGTCATACCGATACCGAAAATTCTCGTAGGTAGTCTGTATTAAAAGAGATGTAAAGAAGCTGAGGTGACTTTATCAGACCATGCGAGCAAGTAGAATATTCAAGGTAAGCTAGCATTTGAATAAACAGAAGGGAAAAAATAAGCACCAGCCTAAGAGGAGTTTACAGTTCCTCAACAATAAACTAAATTGTTCTCTCTTCTTATTTACCATATTTCATGTTGTATTATCTTTAAACTCTACTGTGGCATCCCGAGAACCATATCGAAAGCTTTCGTGAAAAGAAAATCTCTATAGCTCGGGCTGTTCTTCCCCGCTTTCTTTTGTTCATCTTCCTAATCTTTTATTTCTTATTTATTCATTATTGAAAAGACTTCTGCAACCATTTTGGCCTTAGAAACTTACAAAATATAAATTTTGATCCATATGCAGATATGATTCTAGAAAGTTAGATCATATTATGCATAAGTTGTTAATCCAAACGGCTGAGTACAAGAAGATTACCTGGTTTGTACATACAAGATAAGAATGGAATATCGAAAGGCCACCGACGAACCAAAAGGCGATGAAGCAATACACTACTAGAATATCTGAAAGGATATCTTTTGATACAGCCTTGAAAAAGGATTCTTGATGATGAATAAGAACAGACAATGAAAACGACAACACGTATACACACAAGATAGTTGAGGTTGTTATGAACATGAAGAAGAACCGATAATTACGCTGCATCGGTAACAACAATGGATTCAATAGTTAGAGCCCAACGAAGATAGGCAAATAAAGTTTGAGCCAAAGCTTATTCACTTTGTTTTAAGCATACGAATAACTTACTATTCCAATGCACTGCCCAACCCATGGACAGTGATGATCAAATCTCTGAACACAATTGTTGCATATGGAACAATGAGATGCACGAGGCGGCCGATAAAACAGACAAGTGTCACAGTACTTGACTTTGACTATATGACCATTTACCGTCACGTCTTTAGTTCGAGGGATTTTCAGATGTGGGGTTCTACCATTGATCCATTCCATGGATGGTGTAGCCATGTCTTCTGATTCATCTGATTCAAGAGGTCTTGAATTTCGAGGCAGTATTCCAGGATCTCTACTAGAAGTCAAGAAGAGAAACATCAAATCCTGCACATAGTTTACTTCACGGGTGAGAATGTTGCGAGATTCTTTGCTTATACAACAATGAAATCTTCATAATTAAATAAGTCGAGCTATCAACATACACTGCTCGGTTTCGGGTTTTGGTTAGTCGTCAACAATCATAGAAGAATAATGACAACTCTAAAGAACGAAAAAGTCTGAAGATTACAAAAGAAAGTCATGGAAGGAATTATTCTACACTATCTAATCTCTATGGACTATAGTTTTCTATCCTTCCGTCTTTCTTTCTTTCAAGCTCTTTCTCACTAATTATATAGACAACCTTACTAAAAATACAGAAAATATTATCCATTTTGGCTTGTTACGTATCACCGTCAACCTCACGGTTTTAAAACACGTCTGCTAAGGAGAGGTTTCCACACCCTTATAAGGAATGCTTCGTTCCCCCCTCCAACCGATGTGGAATCTCATAAGAATTTATGAAAAGAACAAGGAATGGCAGAAGCTATGATTGGGGATAGAGATTGAATGACAGAGCAAGATTCATGTAGCCCGCATAAAAGAAGTATTGGGGGCAATTTTAAGTCCAATCAAATCAAAACTCACCAGAAAAGTGAGACTGAGACCACCAAATAATACAGGATACCAATGAGCGTTCCCAGGTGGTTCCACATTATGAATCTTCAAAAATATCTTTATGCAGAAAGCAACTGCAGGACAAGCAATAAGGCATATGGAGAGAAACAGAGATGATACGTCAGGCCCAAATATCAATCTCCCACCACAGAAGAATCTCTGAAAGACAAAGAAAAAACGAGATATCAATTTGGGTATGTATGTATAGAGATATAGGTATCATTCCCCCACTTGTATATGTTTATGATATTATCATCACTAAAAATGATACATAAGGTACTGTAACCATCAAGACTTCAAAGTCACAGAAGTTTAAGAAACGTCAAACTCCTTAAGTATTTAAGCGATAAGTGTTGAGGATGATCGAGAGGAGTAGTCCCACATTGACTAATTAAGAGGAAGATCATGAGTTTATAAGTACGGAACACTATCTCCATTAGCACGAGGCTTTTTGGGAAAACCAAAAGCAAAGCCACGAGAGCTTATGCTCAAAGTGGACAATGTCGTACCATTGGGGAGCTAGGAATCATATTCTCATATAATGTTTTATATCCTAGCGCTCAGCTATTAGTTCTAGGAAAATGATCTACACTATTTGATTAAAAAAATCAAACAAACAAGGTATCTGATCATGAAATACAGAAGAATTCTACTAGTTATTTCTGTTTACATGAATATCAACACTCTCACATACAACTTAGATTTTCCATCAACATTCTCAGCTCGTAAACAGTCATCAAGATGAACTAGAACAACATCAGACAATTGTAAAGAAAGAAACAATGGTACTGATACATCAAACACTATCTCAAATTGCAAACGTCGAATCAATCAAATAATGAATTGAAAACAAACCCATCAACAAAAACAAAAAGAAAGGGTAAGAGCTCACATTACTTCCCCTCCAAACTTGGTAAACTCTTCTGGGTTTCTTCAGCGGGGCCATACCGAGTCCGGTGAACGATCCACCCAACTCGGACAATCCTATACCCAAAACCAAGGAGGAAAAAACACAGCCCGCTCTTATTCGTTCACCAAAAGATCCATGGAAAAACAGACACCCCACCCCCAGCCAAACCCAAATCAAAGCATGATTCAAGAAATCAAGAACTCCCCCTTTTGGGGTCGATTTTTTTTCAACGAAACGACGTGCGGACACGTGAGAGAAGAGAAGAACAAAGGGTTGAATCTTAGAACGAAATAGAGAGAGAGAGAGAGAGAGAGAGAGAGAGAGAGGGAAGGAGAGGAAATGGGTTCGGAGGTTTTTCGATCAAAAACCAGCTGAGCCGCTCCGCTCGTGAAATGAATCGATTTCCAGATTTCGGAAGAACGCGGAGTAACCCAAGAGAGGTTCCTCACAGCCTCGCTCTCCCTCGCTCTCTCTGTTTGTGAAATCGATCAAATGGGGTTAGTAGCATTGATGTAACGGGCGGAAGTTTCAATTTCTCGCGGCATTTGCGCACGACGTACCCAACATTCTTTGTCGTTTGGGAATCGAAAGCGCATAAAAATAATAATGGGAATCGGCAAAGCTTTTGAACTTTGCTGCCTCCATCATTCGAATCATGAAACGTGCTGTCACATAGCCTCACGCTTCTTTCTTTATTATCATTCAGGACTCACGACTTCGTACTGGTAGCTTCACTGCCAAGTTACCTTGAATATTACCCTTTTTTTTTCACCTTATCCAAATTTCAAAAAATTCAAAAATATTTAACACGTGTCAAATTGTGATTGGACCATTGATATATGTATCTATGTTATATTAATTTTTAAAAAACCTAAAGATAAACAAGTATATATTAAAAAAATTTAGAATTTTAGAATTTTTATATTTTTTATTAATATATAAAGTCTACATTAATGATATTTTATTAATATTTTTATTATATTCCTTTAATTTTTCTGTATATGAAAATGATGAAAATTAAATATATTTGATTATACGGGTTTTTTTTATAAATAAATGACGTTTGAGAATTTGAACCGTATAGGTCAATTACTGTTGATCTATATCACTTTAGCTTCTAAATATGTCAGTTAAGTTTTCGTATTTCAAAAAATTTATGTTTAATCTAATAATATTTTACACTAAGATGATATTCGCTTTAAAAAATTTGGTAATATCAAGTGTGGTACATGTCTTGGTCATGTTCGTCCAGGACGCTCGACTATACATCAACAATTCTGCAAAATTCGATTTTGACATAACTCGTTTGTTCGTTGGATTAGAATAAGCGCTGCACAATCACTAATCTACTGCCACAAAAATGCCACGATACAATAGAACTTCTAAAAAGGTCATATAGTACCGTTCAAAGAATACGATTACTGCATACGAAACCGTTATAAAAATATTATATTTTTAAGTAAGTGGGTTGGAGGGATTGAAGTCAAATAAATTCATATAATCATCCAATAATTTCCAGGTATACTTGATTTTGATGGGTTCATTTTTTTAATATGAATATAAAATAAATAAAAAGACAGAAATATTAATAAACAAATAAAGATAACATAAACAAGACAAAACAAATTTAAAAACTCCACCAAGTTGTCTCTTGTTTTTTTTTTTTTTTTTTTTTTTTTAAAAAAAAAGTTGT
>NW_019268520.1:4759749-4771581 GCF_002738365.1 Cucurbita moschata
TATATATATATATATATATATATATATATATATATATTATATAATTGTTCATAAAATTATAGTTTTTTTTTATGGGTTATTTTTTAAAGATATTTTAAAATACTACTCTTTTAAAAAAAATTTAAAAATACCTTCAATTTTTTAATTCAAAAATACCTTTCTAATTAGTATCACGTTTAAAAAATACTTATAAAAGTAACATTAAAACGATGGTAAGTAATCTATGAAGTGTCGATGAACAATTTTCGTCTGTGTTGACGATATAATTTTAAAAAAATTTATAAAGGTAAACAGTGTTAGTGCTACTTTTAAAAATTTATAAAAGTTTTTTTAATTTTTTTTTAATGGTGGAAGGGTATTAATGAAAGTTTTGAAAGTCCACGACGTCTTATCAATTTCCATACAAAATTAGCCGTAAAAATATTTTTTTAAACTTTTTTGAAAGTATGAAACTTTTGAAAGTATAAGGGTATGAACATATATCTCTATAAGACGTAGGCAATCTTTCTACTTTTATTCAAGTAATTGGTGTTTTATCCACCGAGCTACGCATAGCAAAAAAAAACGTGCAATCTTGAATAGCAAGAAACACATTTCTTGCAAGAGAAGGAAATGAAAAGCATGCACAGATCAGTAAACAATTATATACATTTTGAACAATGCTAAGCAATCCATCAGTAGAGCAACTCACTTCACCAAGCTTACTCATTCTGATTTCTTCTTTGTATTTACTTCCTCCTCTTTTGGTTTTCGAAATAGTATCTTAAACGTCGATACCGCTGCTATAGTTCCTTGAATCGGAGCGATCCAGTATACAAGAATGTGTTCTTTCGTTATATGTTCCCCACGAGCGTATGCCCATCCCATTACCTATGGAAAAGTTGAAAACGATTAGTCCGTTGAGCGTCCTTTCAACGTTGAAAATCGATGCGAATAAGAACGATATCATCATCAACACTTACGGATGCGGGGTTCATACAGCCACCAGTTAAGTCAGAACCAAGAACATGAAGTGTTAACTTGGAGAAACTTGATATCCAAGTCTTCATGAAGAAATTTCCAGGGATTTTCTTTGAAAGTCCGAGTGAGATGAAGACGATGCCGAACGTTAACAACCCTTCTGTCAACGCACCGTGATGGATGCCAACATTCAAACGGGGTCCTCGTCCTGCTTCGGGAAACGTGTGGATAATCAGCCTAACAGCAGTGACAGCTCCAAGTACCTGAAGAGAGAATTAGGCCATAACTTGTTATGTTTTTGGAGTGAGCATGGAGATGCATGTTTAGGCCATATACTTCCCTGTCCTGTTGTCTCACAGCCTCAATCAACCTGAACACTTGACCCGGTTTGAAGAAAGAAGAAAATCGACCTTATAGAGAAGTGGATAAGAGACGTAGCTTATAGACTCAAGTGATTAGCTCGGTGAAAACTCACCCTGTATCCTATGTGAGTTTCCTACGGGATATTCTTGTGGGCCTGTCTATATGCACTTGTATATTCTTTCATTTTTCTAAATGAAAGCTCGGTTTCTTTAAACAAAGTTTACCGACATTCATACGAGAAAAAGTTCAGCAGTATCGATGACTCGTCATGAGCCTAAGAAGCTCGGAACGGACGACATAGCATTAGAGAACATTCTATTGAGAATAGTTCAGGTAAGGTAAAAACTCCTAAACTATCCAAATCTCATCTCGTTGTGCTGGCTTTTGGCCTAAAGGCTTCAATGATCCCCAGAAGAATGGCAACATTCAAACCTCCCTAATATGAAAATCTACCTTATACTTAGAATTTTGTTGCGATGAACTTTGACAAACAATCCCCATATAAAATGTATGCTCTTTCCAAATTTGCCTCCTAATTATTCAATTGAATTCGACGATTTCGTTTGTGTTTATGTTGGTAATTTCTGATGTGAATTTGGCGGGTCATCCCGCCCTTCCTACGGGTTCCCCCACCGACCCAGTGACACACCAATCACGCCCCTTCCCTGACCCTACCCCCTCAATGCCAAGCTCTCTCTTTATTGACTGTGAGATCCCACATCGATTGAAGAGAAGAATGAAACATTCTTATAAGGGTGTGGAAACCTTTTCCTAACAAACGCGTTTTAAAAACTTTGAGGAGAAGCCCGAAAGGAAATCCCAAAGAGGACAATATCTACTAGTGGTGGGTTTGGACTGTTACAAATGATATCAGAGTTAGGCACAGGGCGGTGTGCTAACGATGACGCTGGCTCCTAGGGGATGGATTGTGAGATCCCACATTGGTTGGAGAGGTAACGAAACATTGCTTATAAGGGTGTGAAAACCTCTCCCTAACATACGCGTTTTTAAAAACCTTAAGGGGAAGCACGAAAGAGAAAGCCCAAAGAAGACAGCATCTGCTAGTAACGGTTACAAATGGCATTAGAGCTAGGCACCAGGCGGTGTGTCAGCGTGGACGTTGGGCCTCCAAGGGAGATGGATTGTGAGATCCCACGTTAGTTGGAGAGGGAAACAAAACATTCCTTATAAGGGTATTGAAACCTCTCCCTAACAAACGCGTTTTAAAAGAGGGGAAGCCAAGAAGGAAAAGTCAAAAGATGACAATATGTGCTAGCGGTTGGCTTGGACTGTAACAAATGGTATCAAAGCCAAGCACCGGTCCAAACACAACAAGGTCCATAGTGTGACCACAAACAACAAGGTCCATAGTGTGACCACAACCAACAAGGTCCATAGTGTCAGTTCTCTCATGTAATACCTATCCAACTAAAAGGTTGACCTCTTTAACAATTCTAACCTAAGAGGGTGCAAAGGGGTAAGAACCAAGAAAACAGAAGAAAGAACAACAAGCCAAAGGATTGAAGATGCATAGACAAACATCCCAGCACCAAGGCAGAAATGGAAGTCAACCAACAATGAAAGCAAGAAATAAGCAGCAGCATAAGCTTCCCTATAGAATAAATTTCTAAGTCAAACAGAAGAGTGTTCAGGTGTTAATATAACATCAAATTCAAGCTTAGCTTGAACACAAAATCATGGCGATGCAAACAACAACAGAACCCAGACTAAGTTATACAACTACAAAATGAAGTGGGGAAAAGAACCTGAGCAGGAATTCTGGCACCAGCAGTGAAGAGAAAGCTACTGAAACCCCCAGAAAAAGCAGCCGACAAGACATTAAGAGGATTGTAAGCCGCCCCTTTTGAAATTTTCACCAAGAACGCGAACAAGAACATGTTAAGAATCGAAAAGACAGCCTTGACAACCTCGCCAATCGGATCATTTCCGAACCCCAATACCCCAAAAACAAAGATCTTAACCAAAACCCCCGACCATAACCACATAAAAGATAGGGCAAAATCCAGCACAAGCAATCGAGCCCCAGAAGCCATCGTTGAAATGGAGACCTTCTGGGGTTCTTTTCAGTGACCCTGATCTTTACTCGATTGATCAAAGTGAAGAGAAAGATGAAGGAACGTTGACCGTCGGTGGGCGGGATTTTGATGGGACCTAGACGACCTTAGAATGTCTGAACGACATTGGTCTTCTTGACGATATTATCGGATTCCAATGCGGCGGCGGTCGATCAACGTTGATTCGCATTTGACGGAATATTTTAATATAGAATCTGAATTTTATCAAAAATTAAAAAATAATAATAATAATAAATAAATATTCTTAACAATTTTTTTTAAAGGAAAATTATTAATATAGATTAAAATATTTTATTTAATCTTCTTCTTTCGTTATTCAATTTCTATATATATATATATATATATTGAAAAATAAATATATTTTTTTATTTTTTTGGTTAAGTAAATATCAAAATTTTAAATAAAAATAAGAAACTCTCTAATTTTGTAGGGTGTGTATATATATATTGTCCAGTCAAAAAGATTTATGTCCCCTCATCACTCGATCACATCAAACGGTTGGAATGTATTATTTTTAATTTTAAAGAGTAAAATCGATTCGTTTGGTGGAGATTATAGGGGATCGGAAATAAATCCCAGCCACAGACGTTTTTTTCGAGAGACTATAAATACCCACAATTCAGGTAAAAATGAGATTCGTGAAGGAATGTAATTAGATCTTAAATTGAGACATTTCCCTTAGAAATTCGATTAAATTGAGACATTTCCCTTAGAAATTCGATTATCAAATTTCTCATTTATATTTTCAAACAAGGTAATTAAATCTTAATGAATTAGTTTACGTTCTTTTTGTAACGACAAAAATTTTTATTTTTTAAAAAATAAAAATATTAATGCTATTTTTTTTATAGTTCACGAGCATATTTTAGACCACTCCACCAAGTTAAGACCGGACATTTTTTAATATTTTAAAATTTTAAAAGTATTTAAAAAAATATATATATATTAAAAAAAAAAATGTTAATGTGGCTTGGTCTCACATTTGGGTTTAGAAGACGGCAGGGCACGTCCGTATGTCTATTCAGCGAAAACAATAGTTTTAAATGGGTTTAAACTGCCAACAAAGCTCTCACACGATCCAACGATGGCGATGGGTTCAGGACCAGCCATCCATGTATTATGGACCCACAGACAACCATGCCGTTAAAGAAGTTTGGGATTCTTTTTGGGTTTTCACTCATAATTGGCAGCCTGGAAACGGATAGTTTCATCATTTTTTGAGAGGGAATCGAGGGAGACTGGGATTTTCGCGGTGAAATTAGACGCTGGAATTCCGGATACGTTTTAATTTCTTATTAGTTTTAGACGAATTTCGGCCTCGCCTCTGCGCGCTTCTTTCAGACAATGATCGTAGGTACTTTTTATCGGAATTCTGATCGTAATAATATTGTTAGCTATTCATTTGGCGACGTGGTTTTATCGATCTGAACTGGTGGGGTTTTGGTGTTTTGTCGTTGCCGCGTTTGACTTGCGACATAGTGACTGGAATCTTTCAATTTGTAGGCTGGTTGATTTGGCTTTGAAGTAGTGCATATTTGAGTTCTAGCTTTTCTTTCCCTTCTCGACATTGGAATTCGATTTTTTATTTGTTCAGAAGGGAAAGAAAGGGCTATCTTGTGAGGGTTTGCCGGATTTTTGTGTCTGTGTGATCGTAAGATTTTGAATATGAGCGCTATTTCGGGTCTGATTTCTCGGCAAGTATTGCCTGCATGTGGTAGTCTTTGTTTCTTCTGTCCTGCATTGAGGGCAAGGTCTAGGCAGCCTGTGAAGAGGTACAAGAAGATTATTGCAGAGATATTCCCTCGTAATCTGGTTAGTATTTTATTATGTTTATAGCACTTTTACTATTGACCCAGCATTATTTTGCTTTGTTATGACTGTTGTTTTTTCGTGTTCCACTAATGGGGTTTGGGGGGTTTTTGGTGACGACAAATCATGGTGAATTTTATATTGAAATTTTGAAGTACAATTTGGTCTAAGAAAACAAGATAATTGATATTGGTGCAACGTTCTATCTTCTTGTGGGGGGTTTCTGGAAGTGATTAATGATAAAAATTTATGGTGTGTTTTGACTGACTTTCCTTGAAAAGAAATTTGTTTACTCTCTAGGATTTGGTTTAGCATTGTCAAGCTACAACGCGATACTTGTAAGGTTCTTTCATCAAGATTAGGGTTGGGAATAGCTCTTTCTTTTGATTGGATGATTGGAGTGGGGGAGGCTGTTCAAAGGATCACTCAGTCCTTTCTCTCGACCTATCCAAAAATAGTCACCGTTATGGTTTGGGATCGGCAATCTCGCTGTTATATGACCGGGAATCGAAAGAGAGAAATTCCTTTGTGTTTATGTTGAACTCTAAAGGTCTTATTGGCATTCCTGATATTCACTAGTGAAAGATTGATAGGAGTGGAGTTTTCACTAATTAATCTCTCCTTACTCCTCCTTTTGAGAGCCAATTGCTTTGACTATGCACTTTTGTAAGGTGAAAACTAAAAAGACCCAACTCAATTCAGTGGTCGGGTCGAATATGCTGTTTTATTTTTTATTAAAAATTATCAATATTATTATTTATTTTCATTTGTTGGGTCTTCCTATCACGAACCCTCATTTCTCAACAACGTACTTCTCATTGAATTGTCCATCACTCTTTTTGTATTTATTCATAATTGATTGAGGATAATCCCTATATTATGTTAGGAAGAAGGACCGAATGAGCGGAAGATAGGAAAATTATGTGAATATGCTGCTAAAAATCCTCTTCGAATTCCAAAGGTAAAATTTATTGAACTCTTAACACCGTGGTCTGCTATGTGATCTCACAGTTTTATTTTTCATAAGAGTTTGTTCACTTTTGTCGTGGCTGGTTCACATAATTATACATCATCTGCAAGGTCGATGACATTGAGCTGGATGGCATTGTTCCCAAAGTATATTTGTATAACTGCTCTCCAACATCGTACTTCCGACATAATTTTTTTGTCCTCATCTTTTTGTTTATTTGCCTTACATACTTCCTAATTATTTTCATTTGCTTTAAAATAAAAATCGCTCGATGAGTATTAGTAAATGCCTACTGTGCTTTAGTTAGGATTTGCCCGATTGTCTCTGATGACCATTCTTCCAGAAGCTTCTTTATGTTTGATTTTATTTTGGCTTTCATTCAGCTGTCATGATTTTTATTGATTTAGAAAGTTTCATGGGGCTTAGAGCCTTGACAGTCGCGTCAATGATGATTGATTGGTATTTCTGATCCCTGGAGGAACTCTTTTGGGAACCCAGGTTGGATAGTTTTCCAGCTCAACTCTACAAGGATGTTACATGTTCATTTTTATAGCATCTTGAAGTAAGAGATAAGCTGGAAAGTTACTTTCTGGAAACATAATTCATGCAGAGATTCTTATTTTATTTACCGTATACCTTTGCATGTCAGTTAACCTTTTTGAGAACAAGCAGTAAATATTTTCTTTCCTTCGGCTTCTCTTGAAAAATATATTAGATTTCCGTAGGAATATATGCCTTGGGAAAGTAAAGGAAAGACTGCAGTGGTGAAGAAGAAACTATGATGCTGCAAAAGTTCTTTCAATCAAATGTTATTATTCTATCAAGGATTAGTGGGAAAGCGTGAGTTTCAGCCTTTTAGTTTATTTTCTTTAATAAAAATTGAAAGTTTCATTAAAATAGTGAAGATTTAAAAAGTTCAAGCCTTCAGAGTAAGATAATATTTCCTAATACAAGAAATAAACTCAAAAAACCTACGAGGGTACCAACATCTCTCTCAATACAAGGACATTGTAGAAAAAGCCCTTTGATTAATGGAAATATTCGGCAAAGAATGACCACAAAATAAAGAAGATAAGGAACAGGAAGAAAATGCCTTTAATTTTGGTAACTCTGTTCTCTCAACCCAATTTGAAAATTTGTTATCATCTCTTTCATGAGTTTGAGTACTACCATCCAGAATAGAAACCGTGAGTTTCAACTTGGAGAAAAGTTTTGGTGGCTTTTGAGGTCTGTGCTACCAAATGAGATGCTGAACATGAACAAGACATTATCCATCATATTATTAATCTAATTAAGAAGAATGATTTTTTTTGTAAACTAAGTCCACTGGATGTAGTTTCTACATCAGGTAAACTGATCATGTTGGAGTAGCTTTTGCTCTGTATACGTTCATGTATCCTTTTTGAAGGTCAAGTTGCGCCTTATCTTTTGTATTCTTGTCTTCTATTGGAAGATATCTTTAACCAAGTTTCACATTTTCTTCTTTCGCGGACGACACAATCCTCTTTTCTGACTTGGCTGATGCCTATATTATACAAAACATGATTGAGACTGTAAAAACCTTCAAAGGATTCTCTAGACAAAATATCTTTCTCCAAGAAACAGACATCATGGACATCAATATTAGAACAGAGATTAGTGAAGAATTTGGTAGCATATATGGTTGTAAAAAGGGAGAATGGTCGAATATGTACCTAGGACTACCTCTAAAAAGAAACCACAAATCTTTTTCCTTATGAAAGACTATTATTGAATAAATAGAAAGAAAGCTGTCAACATGGTCATCATGTTATACTTCAAAAGGCAGAAGACTTGCCCTAATACAAGCCACATTATCCAACCTCTCCACTTACTACACGTCTCTATTTGAAATGCCGCAATAAGTGGCTGCGGATATAGAAAGATTATTCAGAAACTACTTGTGAAAAGATGACTTACACCTTGTTAGATGGAATATTATAAACCTCCCAACAGAAAAAGGAGACCTCGGTCTTTTCTTGATAAAGAAGAACAAATCTCTCATCGCCAAATGGATATGGAGATATCATCACGAAGAAAAAGCCTTGTGGAGAAATCTTATAAAGGCGAAATATACTCCTACATCAAACAAAAATCAACCCCCTCCATCTTGTACAACCGAACTTGTCATAGAGTGAGTGATGGAGGAAGCACATCATTTTGGACCGACTCGTGGATTGAAAACACCATGTTAGCCTTGCGATATCCACTTTTTTACAGGCTCTCTTATAGTAAAAATGCCACAATCAAAGAAACGTGGAACATTGTCAACAGATTCTGGGACCTGAAGCTTGGTAGGAATTTAAAGGATAATGAAGCAACAAAATGGGCCGAATTAAGTCTTGACCTTGCTCTTGTGGTATTGTCAAATGAAACAGATTCACTGACTTGGCTCTCCGGGTCTTCTCTACAAAATCCTTGATGATGGACATGGGGGAAAAAGTAGAAGCAATAAATCTCACGCTAGCAAAGACATTATGGAAAGGACATCACCCTAAAAAGGTGAAGTTTTCCTGCGCATAAAACCATTACACAAGTGAAAATCTTCAAAAAAAAAAAAAAAAGAATGTCTTACATCACTCTTTCTCCAAATTGGTGTCCATTATACAAGAAAGAAAACAAATCACAAAACCACTTATTTATGCAACGCACATAAGCTCAGAATTCCTGGACAACAATTCTCAATATATTCGGAAAGCATCTCACATTTCCTAGGGAGGTAAAGGATCTATTGGACATGACCTTTAACTTTCTACACTTTCAAGAATGCAAAAGCCCTACTATGGAAAAACCGCATCATGACTTTCTTTTGGAATCTTTGGAAAGAAAGAAAGCAGAGAATATTCGCAAAAAAGACACAGATTTATACCAAGCTTTTCGACAATGTTATCTACCAAGCTATATCTTGGTGTAAATTGTTTAGTATTTTTACTTCCTACGGTTATACCTCCCTCCTTGCAAATTGGGAAGGTATTTTGTAAGCACCATGAATATTACATCCTTTTTGTAAATGTCAATCAATCAGGAATGAAATTGTCTCCTATAAAAGATATATATTTTTTTCTGATAAAAGATATATATTTTCTTCTTTGACCATATTACCAAATTAACAAAGGATTATGCTAATTTTTTTCAAACTAAATTCATAGGATGTAGTTTCTGCTCTAGATAAACCGATCATCTCAGGAAGTTTCTGGTTATTGTGGTGCATGTATTCGTGTATCTTTGCGGAGTTCAAATTGCATTTTATCATTTGTATTGTTGTTCCCGTCTTTGGAAGAGTTATGTAAATCAAGTTTCATACTTTCTTCTCTTCCGATAAAGTTTTTTACCCCAATAATTATCAATGACTAATTAGCATGCTCAATGCTTGATTATAGTTTTTGTACTAATTTTTAATTTCCAAATCTCATGAACAGATCACAACTTCCCTTGAGCAAAGGTGTTACAAAGAATTGAGGAATGAGAATTTTCTAGCCGTTAAAATTGTCATGTCCATCTACAAAAAACTTGTGGCTTCATGTAAGGAGCAAATGTGAGTAAAACCATCTTTTGTTTTCTTGATTTGTTTTCTGTCTATCTGCACCTAATATCTACTCTGTCATATCTAAGGGAGAACGCTTTAGTTTGACCTTTCGAAAAATCTTCAATGACTTTTATGTCAATAAATATATTTTTTATTCTCTTACAGCTCAATGGATTTAACAATGTTTTCTAATGCTTGGAACGTGCCCAAGTAAATATTTTTATTTAGATATTGGGATTATGAGCACCTAGGCAGTAAGGAAATGAGGTTGAAAATTTAGCATCTTTTATAAATTTGTTCTGAAATCTACTAAAAATGGATCTATTTGATTTTGTATTTGAAGGATTTCTGCTGTCCATTAGAATCTAGGTAGCATTCTATGTCTTTTATTAAAACTTTTCCGCCACCCATCCATAAGACGACGTGAAACATAGTGTCTGTTCTAAAACATTACTAATTGGCTCATGAGGATTCCGAACTACTTGTAGGCCTCTTTTTGCAAGTAGCTTAATAAGCATTATGCAAACCCTAATGGACCAAACACGGCAGAGGGAAATGCAAGTAATAGGATGCCAGACTCTATTTAGTTTTGTGAATAGTCAGGTAAGTTAATAATATAGCTTTAATCCTTGTATTCAGTACAGAAGTACGGAGGTTTTCAATATATATTTTATTGATTTAATATTGAACTTCTGATGGTCCAGAGTGACGGGACTTACACGTTTAACTTAGAAGCCTTTATTCCAAAACTGTGTCAATTAGCTCAAGATGTTGGAGTTGATGAAGGGGCTGAAATCCTGCGTTCAGCTGGCTTGCAAGGACTTTCCTCAATGGTATTCCTTTCTATTTCTACTATTTACATTTATGTGAAGCTAGTCAAAGGGAATTAATAGTACATAGAAAAGAAGAGAAGATAATATCCCTGTCCCTTTTCTACTGTACTTCTTTTCTCTGTTGTTTCTCTTGGCATGTAAACACTTATACTTTCTTTCATTCTTCTTAGTGATTCTATTATGGTTTCTTACGATGATGACAAAATAATAACAATAATAAGGTACCTAGTACTCATGAACTTGCAAAGAGAGTACAAGTTGATTCGTGCATAAAACTTTCATTCTCAAAGTATATTCCTTCTTCTGTACAATGTATCTTTCAAATAGCTTGTCAAAACTCATTTGGTTTATGTTTTCTTCTAGGTATGGTTTATGGGTGAATACTCTCATATTTCTGCCGAATTTGATAATGTAAGTTGATTCAGAAATTCTGGACTGATCTGGATTTTGTTATCCTAAGTATATTATAGTGTTGTTATAGCTTCTTTATTCTATTATCCATGTTCCTATCTTTTAGTTGTTGATTCAAGCAATCAATACTAGGTTCGTATCTCCCATGGCCTCCCCAAAACTTGTTCCTTTTATGGAAAATCAAACATTATTTCTAATGATTAGTATTATCATTATATGAAATTTGAAGCCTAGCTTGGTTTGTCCTGTCTTTACAGATTGTTACAGTGGTCCTGGAAAACTATGGGGTTTTTGGACAAAATTCTGACAACTTAAATAATCGGTGGGTCCAAGAAGTGCAACAGGATGAGGGTCATATCGCTTCATCATCAGTTGTCCTGATGAGCACACCATCTTGGAGGGAAATCGTGACTGAAAGAGGTGAAATGATATTGACGGGGTAATCATATGACTCTGATTAAGTCCCCAGTTTATAATCTTGTTGAGATAAATGTTGCATTATACATTAACAATCCTTGTTTGATAGGGAGGATGTCCAAAACCCTTGCTTTTGGTCTAGGGTTTGCCTACACAACATGGCCAAACTTGCCAAAGAAGCTACAACCATGAGGCGTATTTTAGAATCTTTGTTTCGTTACTTTGATAATGGAAATTTATGGTCTACTGAACACGGTATTGCAGCTCCAGTTCTAAAAGATTTGCAGTCCATAATGGAACAATCTGGTGCGTTCTTTCAGTCCTACCCCTGTTTGTACTCTTTCTGTCTTTATTATTTCAACGCCTGTACCTCATGTTTCCTTGTAAATTTCTGGTTGATTGATCGTTTTTTTTTTTTTTTTTTTTTTT
>NW_019268520.1:4771687-4817972 GCF_002738365.1 Cucurbita moschata
GTTGATTGATTTTTTTTTTTTTTTTTTTTTTTTGACAGGTCTAAGTACCCATGTTTTGCTTTCCATGTTGATTAAACATCTTGACCATAAAAATGTCCTGAAGCTACCTAACATGCAGATGGACATTGTTTCTGTGACTACAACCCTTGCCCAAGAGGCAAAGGTTGAACCTTCAGTCGCAATAATTAGTGCAGTGAGTGACTGCATGAGACATTTGAGGAAGAGCATACACTGCTCACTTGATGATGCAAATACAGGGGATGATGAGAAAAATTGGAAGAAAAGCTTAAGTGAGACAGTAGATCAGTGTCTGGTACAGCTAATATATAAGGTGATGATAATGCCTATGAAAATTTTAACTGTTTTAACTTTCATTATTGTTGTGCATATTTTTAGAACTTAGAAGCTTAACTAAGCACTGGAAAACAGGTTGGAGAACCGGGCCCAGTTCTTGATGCCATGGCTGTGATGTTGGAGAACCTTTCTACCATTGCAGACATAGCCAGAACTACAATTTCTGTTGCTTATCGTGCTGCTCAAATTGTTGCCTCCTTGCCTAATTTATTATACCAAAATAAGGCAAGAAACAATTTTCTGCTTTTGAGTCTAATTCGTTCTCTCCAGCAAAGTTTAACCTTATGATTTTAATAAATTCAGTGTTTTATGGCTTAGGCATTCCCTGAGGCTTTATTTTATCAGTTATTACTGGCTATGGTCCATCCAGATCATGAAACACGAGTTACAGCACATCGAATTGTTTCAGTTGTCCTTGTGCCTTCTTCTGTTTGTCCTCGTCTATGCTCTTCAGATCGTAAGTCAATGACGGCATCTGACCTTCCTAGGACACTCTCAAGAACCGTGTCTGTTTTTTCTTCTTCAGCTGCCCTTTTCCGGAAGCTGAGGCATGAAAAGGTCTCCTCACTGGAAAATGGTCATCCAGATATGAAAGGTCTCGCTCTTGCTGATGGTGAACAGGAAATTGTAAACAATGGTACGCTAAGTAGGCTGAAGTCGTCCTACAGTCGGGCCTATAGCGTAAGAAGTTCTGGACCTCTGGGAACTGATGCAACTGCTATCAACAGCTTGAGCAAAGAACCAGTATGTTATGTGAATATTATTTCATTTCTTTTAAGTATTTTATTGTGAAATACTGCTTAGTATATGATATGCATTTTGTTCCCTTTTTCCCTGCAAATAGATGTGATATCATAGGTATTAAAGTAGGCCATTGTTATAGTTTACTTGTCAACTTTTATCGATTATTTGACATATGCATGGGTGTTCTGCTAGAATACTGTTGTTTAATATTGTATATTAATTTCCCAAAGTATATTAGGAATGTAGCATACATGAGTATTGCATAACATGGAAGTAGAAGAGGGCTCAATTTGCGTTAGATTACCAACTTCACTTACTTTTTCCTTTTCTTGTTTTTATCCTAATCAAACTTCAGGAAACTTCTTCTCTCCGACTCAGTAGTCGCCAAATTACGCTTTTGCTCTCATCAATTTTTGTACAATCCATATCTCCCGCTAATTTTCCAGTAAGCTATGAAGCAATTGCCCATACATACAGCTTGATCTTGCTGTTTTCTCGAGCTAAGGTAATTGAATTATTAGGTTGATTACGATACTTTTCAGATGGGATGATTTTTCCTTTTACTGGGATGAACTGTCGTTATTTTTTCAGTTGAAAATCTCATTTTCTTGGTAGTATGCTAAACTTTGAAGGGACTAAATGTATCCGCATAAAGCATGTAATTTATTTTGCAACAGAGTACAAAATTCATTATATCTTGCAAATTCAATTTGCTTTACCTGGGGGGTTCTTTTAATTTGTCCTATATGCCTTAGTATCCAGTTTACACAACTTTTTTTTTTTTTTTTTTGCCAGAAAGCTCAATGCCTTTTATTCTTATTTCCTGAGAAGGAAGCACTTTTTATTGCGATGTGTGAAAAGTTATGATAAATAAGTACGAACAATTAGGGCCTTATTTATTGCATCACTAATCTATGGGTATAATAAAGTGAGAAAAAGGGGGGGCTAATGTATATAGTAGTGAAGGACTTTGAGGGAATAAGTTCAAGCCACCTATGACCTACCTATGATTTAATATCTTACGAGTTCCCAAGTAACCAAACGTAGTAAGGTCCCGTGAGATTAGTTGAGGTACGAGCAAGTTGGCACTTGAGTACTCATGGAAATAAGAAAAAAGTTATGGGGCTTTCTTGAAACACGTGTCTAGGTGCTTTTAGAAATGTCTCTCCCACCCTCTCTCTTTCTGGATCGTGAAGGTTGACAATTGTGATAAGATATTCTACATAGTCCAGTGATGACTTCCTAGACTGCTGCTTGAGATCGGCCATCGTACAGTTTAGTCGAAACTTTAAGATTTTGGATGTTATGTTAAACTCTCCCAGAACCAGAAAAATATAGTACGAAGGGCTTGAACAACTTTTCTGTATATATATAACTTGGATTTCATTAACCTCTCAAAATATTCATTTCCTCTATTCTCTAATCTCAATGTATCATATGGTTCTTTCTATGCAGAATTCAAGTCATGAGATCCTAGCACGAAGTTTTCAGTTAGCATTTTCATTGCGGGACATTTCGCTCAATTCAGGAGGTGAAGTTTCACAATTTTAGCTTAAATTTGGTCTTCAATCTAATCTCTTCATGAAATCAAGATGTCATTTCATGCATCTGTCATATATGTGAGGAAGAAATAAAAACACGGTAGAAGGTTGATATTATCCAGAATAAAACATTGAAAGGAAGAGAATTATGTGAGAATTGACTTTGGGGGGAATGGTTCACTTGAAAGATTATAGTGAAGAGTGGCTAGGCTTGATTTTCCTTTAATTTGAAACTCGAAGCTACAAGTTATGCTCTAATTGCAGGATCGCTGCCACCATCGCGTCGTAGATCTCTATTTACGCTAGCCACATTGATGATCCTCTTTTCGTCCAAAGCTTTTGATATGCTTCATCTCGTTGAGCGAGTGAAGGCTATATATGTGGACAGAATGGTATGTTGCTCATTTGCTTATTGCTAAAAGAACTGACCTCTTAAACCTACCATTACCTTCCAGATTAAGTCTATGTTTATATCTGAAGCTGCTTTAGAAATTTCACTTATGAATTGTTTCTGAACCTGTTTAGGCCGATCCCTTTCTACAACTGGTGGAAGACTGCAAGTTACAGGCTGTTGCCTTACAGTCTGAGATAATCACTAGTTCATATGGATCTAAGGAAGATGATGATTTGGCCTCAAAATTTCTATCTGAAGTAGAGATAACCGAAGATCAAACTAGAGAATCCATTGTTATTGAGATTGTAAACAGCTTGGATACACTTTCAGACGTAAAGCACTAGAACACTCATTTCTGGATTGATTCATTTTTTATCGCTGAACAGTGACAAATTTTTACCTCTATGGTGCAGTCACAAATCTCGAGCATAAACGAGCAACTTCTCGGCGAGTTCGTACCTGACGACATGTGTCCTCTTGGAAATAATCTGTTAGAGGATGCTTCTAATAAAGTTTTTCAGGTTCTACTCAGAACTCTAATGAATTCATTAAAGAGAAAGTAAACATATCCAGCATAAGTTTTGCTTAACTTGTGTTCTTCTCTGCAGTTTTCTCCAATTTTTAACATTGATGAAGAAGACATTTATGATTCATTCGAAGACCAAACTAAAGATAATCAAGAGTTGCATATTGTGATTCCCCTTTTGAATGTGAATCAGTTTTTAGAATCAGTATGTTAGCAACTTCAAGCTCTCATTATTTGATAAAGTTACCAAAATTGGGAATTTTCAATAGTAGCTTACTGTCTCATATTTTTTCTAAATCAGGTACTTGAAACGGCACATCAAGTCGGAAGAATCTCCGTCTCGACCACAGCTGATGTGTCTTTCAAGGAAATGGCCCATCATTGTGAGCTACTTCTGGTTGGAAAACAACAGAAGTTGTCAACTTTGATGATTTCCCCACATAAACAGGAGAAGGCTATGAACGTATCTCTGCCAAACCAAGAGAATGAGGTAAACCCTAGATGAAACCAACCATGTGTTGTTAATGTAACAGTTGAAGCTCACCACTAGTAGATACTGTCTTTTTTGGGTTTTCCCTTTTGAGCTTTCTCTTTCGGGCTTCCCCTTAAGATTTTTAAAACGCGTCTACTAGGGAGAGGTTTCCACACCTTCATAAAGATGCTTCGCTCTCTTTCCCAACCAATGCAGGATCTCACAATCCACTCCCCCCCTATGGGGCCCAGCGTTCTCACTGGCACCCATTATTTTCTCCAATCAATGTGGGACCCCCCAATCCATCTCCTTTGGGGCCCAATGTCCTTGCTGGCACACCACCTCGTGTCCACCCCCTTCGGGGCTCAGCCTCCTCGCTGGCACATCGTCCGGTGTCTCACGACTTTGATACCATTTGTAACTGCTCAAGCCCACCGCTAGCAGATATTGTTCTCTGAGCTTTTCCTTTTGGGTTTCCTCTCAAGGTTTTTAAAACGTATTTGCTAGGGAGAGGTTTCCATACTCTTATAAAATGCTTCGCTCCCCTTCCCAACCGATGGGGGATCTCATACTTATTATTGGATTGTTTGTGAAATTTGTCTGCAGGGATATAAATTATAGCTATTCCACATGTAGAAATTATTGCTATTCCACATGTGGGTGCAAGTTCTTCACCATGTAAAAGAAACATAAACAATTACAAACTTCTAACATATTCCTGAAATTGCAGGTTGGCAATCCATCTATTGAACACTTCACAGCTAACCCACATCAAACGCCCCCTGGACCAATTGCGATGTCGTGCAGGGCTGAATATCAGTGTCATACACACATGTTCAGATTACCAGCTTCTAGTCCTTATGACAACTTCCTCAAAGCAGCAGGTTGTTGATTCCATTCCTGTGTAAAGTAAAGTATCACATGTTCTTTCAGTTGAACCAGAAGTATTAGGTACTCGAGGCATCAATATCAACAAGCGAGATGACTCGGCAACTGGAGTACATTTTGTAAGTAGCTACAACAGAAAAAAGATGAGCTTCACTTTTTGTTGTTTTCAGTCAAGTTTGAAGGTCTAAAATCTTCAATTCGTTCATTCTTTTTTTTCCCTTCAAATTTTCTATTCATATTTCTGGACTCCTACTGGAAACAACTTGCTATTTTGCTCCCTGCTTTAGACGTTTGGTAGTCGTCTTTTGTTTTTTGGGAGCTTTCATCTTAATTTAATTGATTGTATATTTTGTTTCTCCTTTGTTGTATTGAAACTCTATGCTAATGTTCATGTTGTACAATGGAACAGCATAGCCCTTTTTACAGGAAAGAAAAAAAAAAAAAGGAGAGAGAAGAAACTAGAGGTAAATTATACTCGGTGAAGCCTCTTATTTTTTTCCTTCCAAGCCTTTTCTCAATGATTTTTCATGATATTAAATCTTAGTTATTTTTCAATCCTAATAATTCTTAGGCATGAACTTTCTCGCAATGTATCGTTAAAATACGTTTTGAATTTTTATTATATATATTATTTTTTTCGATCTCGTTAAAACTTGAAGTTATCATTAGATTCGTGCACTTTCATGTCTTATAGGTCGTAAGTTAAAAAAAATTTACATTGTGTCGTATAGATTTTTGACATATTCAAAAGGAAAAAAAAAAGGCTAAAGGAGGAGGAAGAAGGATATAGGAAATTATTTTATTCATTTTTGTTTAAAAAAATGAAAATGAAGAAACAAAGAATGAAAACATTACAGAACAGACCTATCAAGAACACACAAAACTCTACAAAAAGTGGTGGGGAAGGGGAAGCAAATGATATGTATTTTCCTTCACTCTGAACCAAAAAGAGAACAAAAATTATCAGTTTGGTATAACAGTTTGCTTGGTATGCAAGGTTTCCCCCAACTCCCATGGTATCAACGTCTACCCCTCAAACTAACTCTGCTAGAAGTGGGTCACCTTCTGCCATGATTCTCACCAACTTAATGAAATCCTGTTCATTTGATACATTCCACGGATGAACAGCAGGCACATGAACAGAGTAAATAGTTGATGAATTTGTAGCTGCTGGTTTCTCTCTGTAGCTCATTGTATTCAGTACTGGATCGAAGTTCTGAACCGAATCCATAGCCGTAAAGAACAAGGGGATTGCAACCTTGTGATGGATTTCTAAATCACCCACTAAACCATGAAGGTCAAGAAAGTCTGCTACGAAGCGCCGAGGAACGTAAAAGACCTCGGAACTGCATATCGTGACGCTCTTCTCACTCTCTACTGACTGCTTATGACTCACCTGGAAATGAACAGGCATCATGCTAACTATCTTCTTTACCATGTTTGATTGTTTCGTAAACCAATCAGAGCTTTCAGCTGACACAGTAGTCCAAGATTTGGGCACCTGATTTCATTAACATAATGAGATTCTAGAGATCAAGCTTTATAAAAAGTTTCAGATTTGTAATCAGCCAATTCCCACAAGGATCAACAAGTATTCAAGCAGTTAAACATTGGTTTGTGTGTTAAATGCAAATAAAGAACCACAGGCTAAAACACAATAATTCAGCTGAATCTAGCTCAAACGGTACCTTGTCTGTTATCCACAGTTTCGATTTGTCCGCCTGTAGTAGATTCCAGTAGTTAAGAATTGTATCGTCTTGCAGGAATAAAAACCCTTCTGCGCCACTATACGTGTCGAAAACTTTGGGAAGGTACCTAAAAAAGACATGTTTAACAACATAGTTAGAAGAACATGTGATTTTGACAGCTCCAATCGTGATACCGAATGACATAACCAGGTAAAACAAAGCTTTCGGCCACTTTTTCAATGAACTAAGAGCAATTCTTTGGTCATCCCAAAATCGAACGCAAACTATAACCCTCTTTCTGAACTCGGAAGGCCGAGCTAAGATTTAGTGAACTTCCCATGTTACCATTTTCGTAGAACACTAATCATTTACATTCTAGGCAGAAAACAATACACAGAGAAGAGAACTCAAAATCTTGTCTATCTACCAAATTACTATTTACTTAGGCATCAAAAACTCACACAAACTTGTTCATCATGTTCTTGAAAAAGTGACTTACTTGTATGCATGGTCCAATCTGCCTTCTTCCACTACAAGATCTGAATTCTTGGTCTCTGAAAGAATTATGACCGTCTTGAATATCCTCCCATATAGCAACCTCCATTCCAGGGCGGTTCGTTCAACAGGGCCATTACAAAACAAGATAAGCACAACATTTCCAAAAAACTTCCTCCATCTTATCAAGTTCCCTATCTCATTAGTCACTGTCTCAGTTTCCTCAACACCTAGGTGTATGGATGGTAATTTCTGTGGAATAAACTCCTTCCGATCCCCATCACCAATAGTCACTCGTGGACGATCCAACTCCAGAGACATTAGCCTCGGCTGCTGGTACCCAGCAGCGATTAAATCTTGTAGCCAAGCTGCTGTAAACTTCACGTCCTTCTCAGTCCAAAACCCTTCCTCTGCCATTACAAAGCTCAACTCCAAAATCTTCTCAAACAGCCTATGCTTACTCGATCTCCATGAATTCAAAAACTTGACCAAACGACCCACGTTCACATGTAAATCTCTTTCTTCCGAAAACGGGTATGCTTCAATCTTGTCGTATCGGTGAACGGTTGGTGGATACACTACAACATAGCCACCAATTTCCCACAAGAGCCTCTGGCCCCAATATCCTCTCAAGATATCAGAAGCCATTGTGCTAATGGAGACAGGAAGCATTAAAGCCCAGAAGGCTGAAGTGTGATAAAGTGTATTGAAGGAGTTGATAGGAACCATCATACCCTGAGGCAATGCCAGTTTTGGAGCACGTTCATCGAATCTAATATCAAAAGCTTCCAATCCAGATTTTCTAGTGAAGTAAAATACTGAATCAACATCAGGAAGGCCATTGGAAATTCCCTGTTGAATGAACTGCTTTCCCCCAAAAATTTCAGTGTAAAATTCTTCATGAGCAATTTCACCAACATTTTCCAGTGGCAAGCCCCTAGGCCACACTGATCTTTGCCCAAAATGAATATAGGGATTAACAACAGTTCTATTGGGATTTTCATGGCTATACTGTAATATGATCTCCTGCCTCGCTCCCTCTCCCACCAATTCTATATCGAAATGTTTGCCTAGATCTCCATCAATCACCTCCCCTCGATCATCCACATCGAAGATCTTCTTCGCGCCATGTTGAATTGCGAAGAGATACCCAATCGTTTTCCTCACGAAAGAATCATACGGAAGAAATTCGACCACACGAAACCCTAAATTAGACTGTTCTTCTAAGGAGAGATAAATCGCACCTTTAAGAGCCCAATCCGACGGCGTCAGAGAATTTCCGATCGCCAACACCTGCCAACCCTTCATTTTCACAAGCTTCCGTAGTGAATCACTGGGATAATTAGACACCGAAACGACGATCCATTGCTCGGAGCGAAATTCCGGATACAGAGAAGACTTAGCTGGGATCGACGCGATCGAATTCCAATCGATTTTAGGGAATTGAATCTTCTCCAACGCCGCCGTCTGCGATTGGAAGCAGAGAAGGGCGGCGGTATCCCCGACATTGCGGAGGAAAAAGAGGGCGGCAACGGTGACAATCAGGAGTAAAATCGTGACTACTTTATAGAGATTTTCAGATAGCCATGTGGAGAAATCAAGGCTTTTCGACTTGGAGAAACGATACGAGTGGAGAGTAGGCAGAGTTCTGATCTGGGTTTTGGGGGATTCAGACGTTGAACGCTCCTGAACCAACATTGGATCCGAGAAATCAAGAACACAGCCACACAGTACACTGTTGTTCAAGGATTATCAGAAGGGTCTCCAATGGCTTCCGTGGAGATCCCACGAAATGGGGTTTCTTCTTCTTCTTCTTCTTGGAAGAACGTGTTGGTGTGGGATTGTGATTGTTGCAGAGCAGAGGAGAGTCTGCAATGGAAATTCAAATTCTCTGTGCGTTGTACTGTGAAAGCAGTGGTTGCCGACAAGCATGTTGCGGATTTCTTCAGCTTCGATTCTAACAACTCTGCGTTCAAGTTTGGTGGGAAGGGACTCTCACTCCCTCATACAAAACTCCACTCTTCTCAAATCCTTTATTTTCACTTTCGTCCTTATAATATTCAAATTTACCATTTCATCCTCCTAACCTAATTGAACCTAATTTCGGTTGATTGGGTCGGTGAAATTAGTAACCTGTGTTAAATGAACACGACTCTCTACAATGGTATGATATTATCTATTTTTACGGCTCTCATTACAATGGTATGATATTATCTATTTTTACGGCTCTCATTACAATGGTATGATATTATCTATTTTTACGGCTCTCATTACAATGGTATCATATTATCTATTTTTACGTCTCTCATGGCTTAGGGCTCCCCAAAAGGTCAATCCATCATCATTTCCTAAATTGGTCGACGTGGGACTTTCATCCAACACCTTTTGAGTCCTTTGTTCACCATTTGAGGATTCTATTTACATAGCTAAGTTTAGGGCATGGTTTTCATCCCGACACCTCCTCTTAATCGAGGCTCAACTCCTTTTTTCTTTTGGAGTCCTTTGTTTGACATTTGAGGATTCTATTTACCTGCCTAGTTTAGGGCATGACTCTGACACCATGTTAAATGAACACGACTTTCCATAATTGTATGATATTGTCCCCTTTGAGCTGGCTTTGCTTGGGCTTCCCCAAAAGGCCTCACCGCGATGGAGATAATATTCCTTGATTAGAAACGATCATTCCCTAAATTAGCCGATGTGGGATTTTCATCTAACAAGCTTAATAAAGTTCACGATCCAACCTAACCCAACTCTTTATTTTTTGGTTAGGTAGTCGAGTTTTTTTTATTATTATTTTTGAAAAATCCACCAAACATATTAAATTGATAACTAAAATTTTATAGAACTAAAAAATTTACAATATGCCCATGATTAAATTTGATTTTTCTTTTTTATGGTAATCTAATTATTTAATTTTTCAACTAACATACTGCTCTATTAAGGTCTAACTAATATTGATAAGCTAAAACTCAAACATACATGTGTTACATTTGTTTTTTTGTTACCTTTGTTTTAGTTCAAATTAAAACCGGGTTCATTAGGTTCGGATTTCAAATTTCGTATTTAGAAAACTATCTTTAACTTAGTTGGCCAAATCTCGAATGGTTTTAGGGTCGTGAATGGAACAAATATGGGATTTGCTCAAAAATCAAGTTTAGCCTACCTCCGAACATCTATAAATAAAAAAATATTCTGTTCTTTGTTGTAAAACAGCATCAAACGCCTAAGTCCTATTGACAGAGATTGTTACGTGCATCGACAAGAATAAATATATTCTGTTCTTCGTTGTAAAATAGCATCAAACGCCCAAGTCCTATTGACAAAGATTGTTACGTGCATCGACAAGAATAAATAAAAATCCTGTTCTTCGTTGTAAAACAACATCGAATGCCCAAGTCCTATTGACAGAGATTGTTACGTGCTGCACAAGGATGGTGTCACCCCATATAAAGAATTTGTGCTATCTATCTATAATTGAAATAAGTTGGCCCTATCGTTCACCTGCACAAGGATGGTGTCACCCCATATAAAGGACCTGTGTATCTATCTATAATTGAAATAAGTTGGCCACCTAAAATTCAACATCACAGTACAATAATGCATATCAGACTACCCGACTACCCGTCTTTCCAATCAGTCAAGAAAAGGATGGGTGTAACTCGATTTGCTTGTCTAAAAGCCATAGCAATCTAACTTTACTATCAATCACCCTAGAGATAGGGATATACAAGGAAGTAGTGATTCTGTGCAAAATCTAACCTAAAGCTGGATTCAAATGGAGATGATTCTTCGTAAAAGCAAAAACATGGATTCAAAATTCATATGTCAAGTTATTTCCTCCTTTCACAGACACCAAACTTTCAACAAAAACAGTAGCATGGAACCTTTCGTGCCCTTTTATAGGAACCTTTATGAATTGTTGGGTTCGAGTATTGTACAAAATCACCTGACCTTCATTGGCTTCCATTAAGAGTTCATGAGAACCCACAAACACCAATGGCTTCTCAATTCCATAAAGGGGCCCAATTGTGAGCAGCTTTGACCATGAAACCCCACCAGATTCATCATTCTCCATCCCCCAGACATCGAACTCTCTTCCATTTCCACTCCATGGATAATGAAATAGAACAATCGATCCGTTCAAAACCCCCATACTTCTATACGCTTCACGCTTCCCCTTGAGACTCTTTGGCATCGGAATTGGCCTGAAAACCTCCTCGCTCATGTCAAATGATTGTATAGTTTCTGTCCTTCCTTCTATCTTTGCATTTGCCCACCAATAATATGTTCCTTCGTGATACATCTCAAAGCAAGGCGTCCCGAATACTTTGCCACATACTGGGGTTTGAATTCCACTCCATCTATCAGGGGTCTGAATTTCTCTCCATTTATCTTTACTCAAATCATAAACTTCCACTCTAGAAGGGTGAAAATAGCAAGGCAGTTCCACAAAATCCACAACCCTAACCACTTTAAAATCCCTAGATTTCGAATCGTACCCGAATCCGACTGCATTGGTGAACGAAGTGATGCGGATGAACTCATCCAGGGGTTCAGTGAGGAGAATCGACCGCGGTAGTTTTTGAAACTCTCTGGTGGCTGGATTGCAGAGGAAAATGTCCTTACGAAGATCAGTGAGGCAGAGTAAACCGTGAGAATGGCCACGGATTTCGAAATATCGAAAATCCTCATCGAATGGCAAATCGAGATCGTAAACCGGTACAGATCCATCGAAGGGAAGGGGAAATTTGAGGAAGGAGAAGACATTTTGCTGATTGCCAGAGTTCTTCGTAACAAGACGCTTGAGAAGAATGTGTTTCTGCTGATGAAGAGAATTGCAGAAACATTTGGTTGCGAAATTAGGGTCGTTGATTAGAGCATACCAGGATTTTCGAACGGTCTTGAATCGAAGCAGAGACTCCAGCGGAAGCCTGGAGAGAATCTCGATCATCACTTCTTCAGGCAGATGCCCCAGAGCCGCCATTGGAGAGAGCTTGGGAAAGGTTCTTCAAGATTTCTGAAGGGTACTAAAGACGGAAAATCAAACGGATGACTTCGTTGTTAAGGGAGGGGGAAATATTGGGTGCGACCAAGACTAGAACACTCGCGGCTTGATGATTTACACGTGTCGAATTGCTATTTATGATTTACACTTTGTCAAGGGAGGGGAAATATTGGGTGCGGCCAAGACTAGAGCACTCTCACGGCTTCACAGCCCATTACCCATCTCTGATTCCATCAATTCATTGCATTCCCAATTACATCTCTCTGCTCCTTCTTCACCATCGAAGCTAACACAGAGAGCTCCATGATCGTTCTTAGTAACACCTATCATCAAAGGCCTGCAGAAGGCATGAACGGGAAATGGCCTATCCTGTACATAGCAGGCCTGAACAGGAAGGCATTTTTTTGCAAAGTACGTTTCGAGCGTTCTCCAAGAGTTGTAGTGAGATTGGTTAACAAATGAAATAAGTATGATACTTTGCAGTGATTGAAGCAAAAATATCGCAATCCATGATTTTGTAGCAATTCTCATTTGAACTTACGTAAACATAACCATTCAACGTATTCTCATGCTCGAGATTAAAGATCACTATTCAACCACAATATGGGGCTTAAGTCATCTTTCGTAAACTATAAGAGTTCCCAAGGGTTGTAACATCGTTAAAATTATGGAATAAAAGTGGATGCTACAAGTACTCTACTCGAGTAACACAATAAATATTATTAAATGTACAAAAAATGATCTATATGAATAGTTTTTGGAGGAAGAAAATGCACAAAAGCTACTATGTCAAAGAGATCTAGATCCTAAATAATCCAAACAAATGGATTAATCAATTTCAATCTATATGGTTTAGGTTGAATTACCAACTTGTTTGGTTGGATCAACATGCTCGATAAGCCAAGTTCAAGTACCATCATTGTTTCTTCGTAGGAACGTCTACGAATCTAATCAATTACAAAAATGAATATGGGCAACAAAATGAAATGCATGAAACTAAAAAGGGTAAATAAATTACAGTAAAAATTCAAATTTGGTGAAAAAGAAAAAGCATAACACGAAAAAATTGTCCTTCTAAGTAACAGATCTCAACCAGGGGAACAAAGAGTGTGGAGCCTTTCTCATTCAAGTAAACCAGTGATATACTCCCAGAATTGAAAGAAGAAATTGAGTAAGTTTAAGCAGAAACCTTATCAGGATCTTCCAACAACAATGCCTTCACGGTAGGCTTCGCCAATAGATCTGTGTGCTCCTGGAATGGGGATTTTGTGAAACGTGTTTCCCTCCAAAATTCAGGTGTTAAGAAGCCGTAAGTTTTCAGCAGACAGTCGAAGGTTGCCTGAAATGCCAATAAAGGTCGAAGAAATAAGACCCCATTGAAATCAAATACCACTTGATAAACAACAAAACTCTCATTAACGACAAGAAAATAGCTACAAATCCATTTTGGTCCATTACGTATCGCCTGCAGCCTCACAATTATAAAACGTATTTGTTAAGGAGAGATTTCCACACCATTCTAAGTAATGCCTCTCCAACCAATGGGGATCTCACAATCCACTCCCATAGAGGTCCAGCGTCCTTGCTAGCACACTGCCCGATGTTTAGCTTTGATGCCATTTATAACCACTCAAGCTCACCGCTAGTAGATATTGTCCACTTAGGCTTGTTACGTATCATCGTCAGCCTCACAATTTTCTAAAACACGTCTACTAGGTTGAGGTTCCCACACTTTTATAAGAATGATTAGTTCCCCTCGATCTCACACCCAACCCACGAAACAATCTCTTATGTAGTGTGGAATTCCACTGTTATGAGCAACCAACAATGACACAACATATACACAATCGGACAACATTACTGCATAAAGAGCTTCAAACGACCCCTACTGAAATTGAAATCAAACAACCAATCTAGAACCCATCATCAACTGATTAAGGATTGAATAGTACCTTAATCAATGACTAACAACACAAAAAAGAGATATATCAGACATAAAATTGCAGTCATCTTGATGCAGGACACAAAAATGTAACAAAGAATGCAACGTAGCTTAATAATGCAAGCCCACAGAAACATTTCAGTTAGGCTGCAAAATTTTAAGGTCGAAAACAGCACACACTATAGCAAAACATAGCCATCTAATTGTTAGTGTTCATAATGATGAAGCGCACCAAAAGTCGAAATCAACGTATTTTTAGTAGAACAAAGCCAAAATCTGAAGTTATGAGAATATAGTAACCATTTAAGTTAGACCAAACCTTAACAAAGTTGCCGAGAGTTTTAGTCGATCCCCTAGAAGATGTAAACACGTCCTCGATCCCAGCGAACTGCAAGACCTTCTTGGGAACTCGAGCCGCCACAATCCCAGCACCTCGTGGCGCTGGAACCATCTGGACAGTGACGGATCCACACTTTCCAGTAACCTTACACGGCACTGTGTGAGGCTTACCAATCTTGTTACCCCAATACCCTCTTCTCACAGGGATCACAGACAACTTAGCCAAAATAATGGAACCGCGAATCGCTGTGGCAACTTCCTTACTACACTTTACTCCCAAACCCACATGGCCATTACCATCGCCGACAACGACGAAAGCCTTGAAACGAGTTCTCTGTCCGGCACGGGTCTGCTTCTGGACTGGCATAATCTTCATAACCTCGTCCTTTAGGCTAGGGCCAATGAGGGTATCAATGATCTGGTGCTCCTTTATGGGGAGAGAATGGAGATAAATCTGCTCCAAGGACTGGATCTTACCTTCTTTTACGAGGCGCCCTAGCTTAGTGACAGGAACCCACTTCTCCTCTTCATCACGTCGACCAGCGCGACGGCGACCTCCGCGGCCGCGGTCACCTCCACCGCGACCTCTGCCGCCGAAGCCTCGTCCAAATCCGCCTCGCTCCGCCATTGATAGGGAAAAGGGGGGAAAGTTGAAGGAGTGAAAAGATATGAGGTGTTGGACAATAAATTGGCACAGTTGATGGAGAGACGAACTTAGTATGAAAGTGAAGAGAGTGGAAGGAAAACTAGGGTTTATAAGAAAGCTAGGGTTTCTATAAAATTTGAATATATTTTATATAAATTTAATCCTTTAGATTTTTTTCCTTAATTTATAATATATTTTATTTATTGTCTTACTGTATGTTTGGTATATTTTATCTTATTTTCAAGAATTAGACTTTTACCGTCTCTAAACAGCGGACTTAGCTTTTATAAATAGTATCAAAGTTAGTCATTAAACGAAGCTGGAGTAGGCTAGACCCTCTCCATAGTATACACGTTTTAAAAATCATGAGGCTAATGTCGATATGTAAAGGGTCAAAACGGACAATATTTGCTAGCGGTGGGTTTGGCTGTTACACTACCTATACCATCAAGGTGCACCCTCATTTTTCATTTTTTCGGTAGCTCAATCATAGGAACTACATGGTTAAGCATGTTTTTCCCGAAACAATTCTATGTTGGGTGATATCCTCTTCCCAGTGAAGCATGTGAGTAAGAACTAGAACATGTGTGGAATGACTCGTGTGGGTCTATGAAGATAGTCCTCACTCTTAGAAAACGAGTAAATAACGTGACATGTCGAGACCATAAACGTCAAATGCAGATTCTGAATCAGACAGTTATTGATACTCGGTATTATTTAATGGAATTAAATTTTTAGAAAATTTGAAAAGGTCTAGATTGGCCCATAACCAATTCAATTCTTGGGGAATTAAAATAGTGTTAGAATTTCATAATTATGGATGGAATTAAAATATTTTATTTACCAATTTAACATTAATAAATTATCTCTCAATTTTAACATTTAATTTTTTTATTTAAAAAAGAAAAGGTCATGCATACTCATGTTCAAGTCAAACGCTTATTCATTGACCATAATATTTAATAACATAATAATTTTTATTAACACCTTAATACTTATTAAATATATTATTAAACGTTCAAATCCCCGACCAAATAAAAAATAAAAAATTAATAGTAAAAAAGAACATCCAATATTTTTTTTAAAATAAATATAACAAATAAAATGGTCAAAATTGGAGAGCTTATGAACAATATCATATATGCATGATTTAAATCTTAATATTTTTTTAATTATTTTATAATTTTCACAATTTAGTCGTAAAATATTTATAAAATAATATTATTTAATTTTAAATATTAAGATTGACGTATATAAATTATATAATTAAAAAATCAATTCGAACCTCACCGCTACGAGTAAAAATGTAGATTTAAATAATTTTTTTAGACGAAATAAATGATATTTGATTAGAAATAAAAAATAATAATATAAAAACAAAATGTATAGAAAGTTGAAGAGGAAATAAAGATCAAATGAGATAAATTTATTGTGAAGTTGCAAGAAAAACATGAAGATTTGATATAATAATATGATGGTGTTCTTGTTGATTCAAAGCATATGAAATTCTCTCTCAACCAAACGGTGTACAGAGAAGAACAAGTCAGGCAGTTAAAAACCAGCAATATTGCGAGGTGTAGTCTACCCGCGCCAATGTACAATAATCCATCGATGAAAGAGAACAATGGAGCTTACTCTCCTACTTTCATGGAACATTCGCAATCCTCTTCGTCTTCCATGGACGATCAACCGCCAAAGAAAACATCCACCATTCAAATATCGAGTAATTTCTTTAATCAACGCTCTCTCTTCTTCTCTTTCTCTCTCTCTCTCTTTTGATCTCATTTTTTTTTCACGAACACGATCTTGACCTCGTTAACGTTCGAGGAAAGTTCATGGCATCAATCTGACCTTTTCGCCTTTTTTTTTTTTTAAATTTCTTTATTCGATTGCCGTTTTCGTTCTCTTAGATAAGGCACATGGAAATCGTCTGTTGGCGTTGTCCTACATCCGTTTCGTTCTGTAAGGTTTCCAGAAGATTTCTCATGTTCTATTGTCGATTGCCTGCTTCATTGGCTCAGAAAACAGGTAGCGTTTTGTAGTTTTGTTTTGGATTTTGTTTTCTTCTTGCTTGAGTTATGGTTTTGTTTTTGATATTTATGAAGTTTGAATGTCTCTGTAATCTCAACCAGATTGGACAAGTGTTTGATATTATGGCTTAGAATCTCTGACTTTGTATTTCTTTTCGTTTTATGGTGTTTGATAAAACTCAGAAACGATGCTCTGTCTTCAAATCCCTGACTTCTATCTGTGATGTAATGTTTAAAACATGGAGTGTATATTGAAGAATTTTGATGTGTTGCCTTAAAGAAATGATGCTGTGTTGCTGTATCGCCTTTTTTTTTAATCTATTCTGTCATCTGCAAACATGTCACACCCACATTTAGGTTGTGGGGTTGATGGTAGGATGATGTAGAATCACAATTCATTTGGATTAAGTTTACGTTTAAGCTCAACTATATGCATTATATAGTCAAAGCCATGTCCTTAACTTAGCTATATCAATAGAATCCTCAAATGTCGAACAAAAAAATTGTGAGCCTCGGAGGTGTAGTCAAAAGTGACTCAAGTGTCGAGAACAAATTATGTATTTTGTTTGAGGTCTCTAGAGAAGGAGTTGAGCCTCGATTAAGGGAGGTTGTTCGAGGGCTCTATATGTCTCAAGTGAGGCTCTATGGTGTACTTTGTTCGAGGGAAGGATTGTTGAGGATTGTTGGCAGGGAGTCCCACGTTGGCTAATTAAGGGGATGATCATGGGTTTATAAGTAAGGAATAAATCTCCATTGATATGAGGTCTTTTGAGGAACCAAAAGTAAAGCCATAAGAGCTTGTGCTCAAAGTGGACAATATTATACCATTGTGGAGGTTTGTAATTTCTAACAGGTTGATGATAGGATGATGTAGAAGCACAATTCGGCTGAGCTCAAATATATGCATTATATAGTTATGGTCTTTTCTTTTTTTCATGGTTCATTTCTTAGCTCTTTGTTCAATGGAAGAAGACACAAAATTTTTCTACACCGTCGTAATATTCCCTTTCCTGCTATAGGAGCATATTATTCTTGTAAATGAGTGGATAAGCTATATGCTTGATGCCACTGCCCAGCAGTTTTCAACCATGAATTCACCTTCAGAGAAAAACAACAGAGATTATGCTGGACTCACACTCTCAAATATAGCTGTTAATAGAAGACCATCTGTAGACAGGAATGGTGAGGTTTTCGCCAACAATTATCATTTGCATGTCTGCTCATAAACCAAAAGCAAACATTCAATTCTCTTACAACATTCTCCTGCAGCCAAGCAGATACTGATATTGGCTGGGTGGTTGAGGAGTATTTTCCCTGGTCTAAACTTGCCAATTAATGCTTCTGATGAGGACCTCAAAGCATGCTTATTGGATGCTAATGTCTTGTCCCAAATTCTGAACAAGCTAAAAAAGCCTGGTCCTGCAAAAGAGGTATTGTCCAGCTAGTTTTGGTTCCTTTCAAGTCCTTTTGTCATATCATACTGTTCACTGTTATGAGTATCAGTTTTCTTACACTAGGGAGGTTATGTTATCCATAATTTGGCTTCACGGTCGGACAAGATCAAGAGGTTCCTTGAAGCTGTAGCCGACATGGGGATACTGAAGCTTGACAACGCCGACATTGAAGATGTAATGTGTTCTTATTAAGAAAATACTCTCATATATATCTATATATATCTTCTTGTTCTCACTCTCATTCTTAGGTGTTATTAAATTTCAGGGATCTATGGACTCTCTTTACAATTGTTTATGGTCAATTAGAGCATGGACTAACAACCTGGGAGATAGAGATAGACCTTTGGCATGCAGCTCACCTACTAAGTCGGAAAACAATCGTGTTGACGCATCCTTACATGAGCCATTTTCTCCCATGTCTGGAGAAGAAAGGAGGAAAGTCTTATCTGAGTCGAAATTTCATCGCACACTGAGTAGTCCTGTTATGTCAGGTTTGATTTTGACAAACATCAACTATATAAATGTAGAAGATTTCTGTTGGCCTCCAAACGAAGAATTCAGCTCAACATGGATTTTATTTGTTTATTATTTGGAAACCTTGAAATTCAAAAGTACAGGCACTTTGGTCTAATAAACAATTTTTTCAAACAACAGATCCATTCGGTGGATCAAATCATCAAGTTGGCCATAAGTTCCACGAAGTGTTTCAATTAAAGCAAGGTCGTTATGCTGATCTTCCGGCTGCAAAAATTTCAGAAATGATGAAATCAAATAGTCTAGACGTGAGTTCTTCTGATCCCTCCACCATCCCACCCCTTGTTTTTTTGTCTAATAAGCTTCATATATGATTCAGTTTGTGTATAGTCTTTCAGTGACATATATTGTTTATTTAACTTTGATGCACTTCAGCATCTCTTAATGCAGAATGCTCCAACGCAGTCACTTTTGAGTGTGGTGAATGGAATTCTTGATGAAAGTGTGGAGAAAAAGAATGGTGAACTTCCTCATGTATGGCCATGTAATTACTTTATAATATAAATTGTATTGTATGCGTAAGAACTTAGCTGTTTGCATATTTGTTGGTCATAGTTTTTTTCTTAAATACTCACTCCCTACATTACTTTTGTTTTTTGGATAGCGTGTGGCATGCCTGTTAAGAAAAGTCGTTCAAGAAATCGAGCGCCGTATTTCTACTCAAGCGGAACATCTTCGAACTGTAATCTCATAACTACTTTTAAGTGATTGTTTTTCCATTTGAATTATGCTTTGAAATTCTATGTCATGATTCGGTTTATCCAGCAAAACAATCTTTTCAAGGCTCGTGAAGAGAAATTCCAGTCTCGAATAAGAGTGCTTGAAGCACTTGCATCAAACATTAATGAAGAAAATCAGGTAATATCATAATTTTCACATCGTCTCCTGGTGTTTTATTTTTCTTCAGCGTGTTCCTAGCTAACTTTAACAAACAAAAGTTTGCCTCTTGACCATATTGAAAATACATAGTTTCTTATTTATATCTGGCTTTTGCTGCTAAGTATTGCGTGCATTCCTACTTAAACAACATACCAGATTCTTTTATGAGCGTTTTGTACTTGAGGAAACACTCACTGGCCGAAAGCTTTTGAAATTGCAGCAACTTGAGAAGACAAAAACAGAAGAAAAGAAGAATTTTTCCAATGAGGACATGACTAGGTTGATTAAAGAAAGAGATGAATTTAAAGCAGAGATCATACTCTTGAAGCAAGAGATGGAAACAACTAAGAAAACATATGAATTGCGTTGCTTGCAAGTGGAAATGGAAAATGGTGAGGATATGAGTAGGTTGATTGAAGAAAGAGACGAAAGCAAAGTAGGGATCATGATGTTGAATCAAGAATTGGAAATAGCTAAGAAAACAAATGAATTACGTTCTTTGCAAGTAAAAACGGAAACAGATGAGGATATGGCTAGAGTGATTAAAGAAAGAGATGAAGGTAGAGAAAAAATCACAAAGTTGAAACAAGATTTGGAAAGAACTAAAGAAATGTATGAATTGCAATGCTTGCAAGTAGAAACAGAAAAAGGGGAGGATGTGAGTAAGTTGATTAAAGAAAGAGATGAAAGCAAAACCGAAATCACAATGTTGAAGAAAGAATTGGAAAAAGCTAAGAACACTTATGAATTGCACCGCTTGCAAGTGGAAGCAGAAAAAGGGGAGGATGTGAGTAGGTTAATTGAAGAAAGAGATGACAGTAAAGCAGAGATTATGAACTTGACGCAAGAGTTGGAAAAGGCTAAGAACACTTATGAATTGCATCGCTTACAAGTGGAAGCAGAAAATGATGTGGGTATGACTAAATTGATTAAAGAAGGAGATGAAAGCAAAGTAAAGATCATAACACTGGAGCAAGAATTGGAAACAGCTAAAAAGATGTTTGAATTGCGTTGCTTGCAATTAGAAACGGAAAAAGATGAGGATGTGACTAAGTTGATTAAAGAAAGAGATGAATGTAAAGCAGAGATAGCAATGCTAAAGCAAGCATTGGAAACAGCTACAAAGACGTATGAACTGCGTTGCTTGCAAGTGGAAACAGAAGGAAAATCTGCTCAATCAATGTTTGAGGAAAGGATTAAAGAACTTGAAGTTCTCTTGGAAGATTCAAGTAACGAAGTGCAAAAACTTACAACAAGTATTGAATCAAAGCAAAATAAATGGAATGCAAAATCAAACAGCTACAGGCGTATGGTAGAATTTCAATGTAATCTACTGCAGGTGTGATGAAATAAACTTTTCATATTTTAGTTCTTTTGAGAGATATTATGACTAATGAAAATGTTTTATGAACCACTTTTAGGATGTTAGATGCTCCTCAGAGTCTGTTAAAGAAGAGGTTTTGAGAGTGAAGCTGGACTACTCGAACGATGTCAACCAATTAGGTAGTGATGATTGTGAGGAAGTTTAGAACTATATTATGTTTAAAATAATGAGTTCTTATGATGAATTCTACCTTCTCCAGGGCTCAAACTCAAATCAGTAGCACATGCAGCTGGAAACTATCATGGATTGCTGGTTGAAAATAGAAAATTGTTCAATGAGCTACAGGATTTAAAAGGTGGAACTCTTGTATTGAATTCCACCACCATTTCTTTTTTTTGCTTTTTGTATCACTTAATCTTTTCCCTTCCATCAGGAAACATCAGAGTGTTTTGTCGAATAAGGCCGTTTTTGACCGGGCATAAAGACAAACGGATGACCATAGAATATATTGGTGAAAATGGAGAAGTGGTAATAGCAAACCCCACCAAGCCTGGGAAAGAAGGTCAAAAGTTATTTAAGTTTAACAAGGTGTACAGCCCAGCTTCAACTCAAGGTCTCTTTCTTTTCATTTTATCGTATAGTCTTGTATATGTAGGATGTTGTAACAGCCCAAGCCGACAACTAGCAGATATTGTCCTCTTTGAACTTTCCCTTCTAGGCTTCTCCAAAGCGGACAATATCTACTAGTAGTGGGCTTGAGCCGTTACAGATGTCTTCATAGCTTTCAAGCATCTTTGCAGTTATTCATTGTTGTGTTGTCTTCATTAAATGCAGGCGAGGTCTTTTCTGATATCCAACCTTTGATACGATCTGTACTTGATGGATATAATGTATGCATATTCGCCTATGGCCAAACTGGCTCCGGAAAGACATATACAATGGTATGCTTCCTTTACATGTTTCAATGATACGGACAGTTTCTTTTGAGCTCGCGCTGATGAGATATGTCGCATTGTTTCCTTTAAGACCGGTCCTAATAATGCTACTAAGGAGAACTGGGGAGTTAACTATCGTGCGCTCAACGACCTTTTCGAGATCTCTCAAAATAGAAGTGGTGCCATTGCCTATGAAGTTGGGGCGCAAATGGTTGAAATTTATAATGAACAAGTCAGGGATTTACTTTCAAGCAATGCTTCCCAGAAGAAATATCCTTTTGAACTATGCATTGTACTCTTATCACCAAATTGCAAGTCATTTTTCTTAAAGTATTTGGCTTGAACCACTGATTTTTTATGATATATTCCAACTTCTTTTATCCCTTGTTTATCTTAATTCTCACACACTGGGGATTTTGACTCATTCCCAACCATTTGGACTTGCGGTACCTGATGCTACCCTGCTTCCAGTGAACTCAACCTCAGATGTTATAGAACTAATGGACATTGGACTGAGAAACAGAGCAGTTGGCGCCACGGCCATGAACGAAAGAAGTAGTCGGTCACATAGGTTAGTATGTTTTGTTATACTCTCAAATGTTCATCTCTATATTATTCCTCTCTTATCTTTCATGCAAACCTACAGTATTGTGACTATTCACGTTCGTGGGGCGGATTTGAACGGTGGTTCCTCATTGCATGGTAATCTTCATTTGGTAGATCTTGCTGGAAGTGAGCGGGTCGATCGCTCTGAAGTTACAGGAGATAGACTCAAAGAAGCACAACACATAAACAAATCATTGTCTGCACTTGGAGATGTCATTTTTGCTCTAGCACAAAAGAGCTCTCATGTTCCATATAGAAATAGCAAGCTCACCCAAGTCCTTCAAAGCTCTCTTGGTATTAACATTAGTTTAATTTGTTCATTTGCATGGATGTGATACTCATTTTGCCAACAAAACTTATAGATAAGTACAAATTTGGATTCTACGCTGCAGGTGGTGAAGCAAAGACGGTCATGTTTATACAACTTAATCCTGATGTGAACTCATATTCTGAATCTTTGAGCACACTAAAGTTTGCGGAGAGAGTTTCGGGAATCGAGCTAGGAGCAGCTCGGAGCAGCAAGGAAGGAAGGGATGTTAGAGAGCTAATGACCCAGGTGAACATGTCTCATCTCGATTTACATTGGAATCATTTACAACAAAATTCAAAACTGTATTCCTGTTAAAGGTGGCATCTCTGAAAGACACTATCAGCAAAAGGGATGATGAGATTGAGAGGCTACAAGTTCTCAAAGACTTCAAGAACAATGTGTACAACAGTAGCAACACAGAGAAGCGCAGCACGACTTCTATGAACAAAGACGTGTTCGGCGGAGTTGCAACAACTCAGAAGCCTTCAGGTGGAAAGAGCTCAGGAGGAGCACAGGAGGAGCTGTTTGACGTGCGCTCGGAAGCCGACTCGCAGCATTTGATGGATGATGTGAGGAATCATAGTGAAGTTATTCGGCCACTAGACATAGGTCAGAATATTATTGAAGGTGCTGAAACATTAGGATTTCCTGATGCAGATTATGAAGAAAGTCTAATGGACATACCTGATGATGCTCTTTCTGTTGAAACAGAAAATGATGCAACTACAGAAAGACCGAAGCTCACTCAACACACAAGACCAGTAAAGAAGTTGGAAAAGTAAGTTGTTTTGTCTTTCAAGAACTTAACCATTAAGAGTGATTTAAGAGTGGTTCTGTGAGATCTCACTTTTTGGTTGGAGAGGAGAACGAAACATTATTTATAATGGTGTGGAAACCTCTCCCTAGCAGACGTGTTTGAAAATCGTGAGACTGACAGCGATATGTAACGGGCCAAAGTGGACAATATTTGTTAGCAGTGGGTTTCGGCTGTTACAAATGGTATCAAAGCCAGTCACCAGACGGTACGAGACATTGGTCAGTGTAGGGCTAGACTCTCTCCATAGAAGATGTATTTTAAAACAGTGAGGTTGACGACAATACGTAACGAGCTAAAGCAGACAATATCTGCTAGCGGTGAACTTGGATTGTTACAGTGGTATCAAAGTCAGACATCGGGCAGTGTGCCAGCGAGGACGCTAGGGCCCCAAGAGGGTGGATTGTGAGATCCCACATCGGTTGGAGAGGAGAACAAAACATTCCTTATAATGGTGTGGAGACCTCTTCTTAGCAAACGCGTTTTAAAACCGTAAGACTAACAACGATACGTAATGGGCAAAAACGGACAATATCTGTTAGCGATTGACGGACTTAGGCTATTACAGATTCATTTCTTACAAAAGTTTCTTAAGTGTTAGAGAGATAGAAACGTGAGCCATTTCATTTGACGAAAGTTTTAGCTCACGGTCTGTTTGATAACGATTTTGTCCTTTGTTTATTTCTTGAAAACCCCAACTCCATGTTTTGCAGGGCCAGATCTACCACTACTCATACTAGGATCTCGCAAAAACAGTCGCAAACTGCTTCAACTACACCGCCAGGATCCAAGGAGCATTCAAGGTCATACTCAGCACCAAGTATGTAAAAGTTCAATATTTCTATTACTTTCCATTAAGTTATTAGCCCTTCTTTTTGTTTAGCAAATGAAAATAAGCTTCCTCTTAGTTTAGAGGAAAGAATAGTTTCATTATTTTCATTCTACTTTTTCTCATAGCTGTGAAATAAATGACATAAAATGATAGTAGTTTTCTCCATGATCCTTCATGTTCTTCTTTTCGTTTACTTCAATATTCTTCTAGAACCAAAATGATTATCAAACGAGGTCTCGGGATAAGTATCCGAGCTCCAAAGAACATTTTAAATGATTAACAAAGATTAAGAACGAGAAGAAATAGATTCTTATGCTAATTTAGGGGTTTTTTTTGTTTCTGGGCATAATGTAATTCTTATTTATATATCTTTAAACTTAATTAACATCAATTAAGCTGATGCTTTGTTACAGGTCTTAAATCTCTAACGGGACATGGTAAAAGATGGCAGTAATTTTACAGAGAACTTTTCTTTTATTCTTTATGTTTTTCACAAGTTTTTTTTTTCATTTCCAATTCTTATTGAAACAAATATAGGTTAGGAAATTAATTACCATAAAGTTTGGTACATAAAAGGCCTCTTTGTATAGTTCTCAAATTGGGATGACAAAAGTGTATAAATGTAAATTTTAAAGAGGAATAGCGTCCTTGGTTCGGGTTGTACGCTCAAGTTCGAGACGATGTGTTTAGAAGATTGCCCGGACTAGCATATCTAAGCTAGTCTACAAAATGTTTATGATCTAGGACTTTGTTACGAACCGGATGTGTGAGTACTTACTGAGTATGTGATCTCGAGTAAAAGAGTGACACATGAATAAACTAAGTCATTATCAAGTGGATATTTTTTATTTTCATCATATTTAAAGTAATCCAAGTGATTATCAAAAACCTAATATCTCTAACCATAGAGACACGTGTCCATGCATTTTGCCACGTGTCGTGATCTAATTGGTAAGTTGAAATTATCTCCGCGTAATGGCTAAATATCCAAGTCTATAAATTAAACTATACTTTTGTCGTCTTCCCGTTTACTTTTTATCTCCCCAAAAAAATATATATTTATATATTGATAATATTTTATTATAAAGTCCAAGCCACGTGTACCGTATGCTTCACGGAACCATGCTAAAATTATAAGACACCGTACACGTGGCGCTTAGTGGTAATCTGACATCAGCCCTTGGAACCTTCCTTCGGAGTCCATGTCCTATCATTAGCTGCCACGTATTTTATTATAAACTTCGTTGTTTTTCTTTGACACGTGGTGAGCTATAAATGGTTTATTGGCACTAGCTTAATATTGGTGGGCTCCACTTTATCGGGAGATTTGTTATTATTAAGAAAAAAATATATCTGATTTAGTCGAATATATTATTTATTAAAAAAATATATATACCTTGGTCTTAATATTTTTTATTTTATACTAAATTTATCAAAATTATTAAATCATATCTGACAATTCTCGAATGACATTATTTATTATTATTTTTTAATTCACATATAAGATTTAAAAATCTAATATCGTAGTTTATAACATGTATGTCCGACACAATAACATACGACATACATGTTATTAAAGGGATGCGACAAGATTTTAATTCATAGACGAGGTGTATGTTCAATTCAGTGGAGTTATGCCGGATTGACCTAGTTTATAAGGTACAAAATAATTTTTATGACACTTCAAGGACCCGACACGATTCGCCCAAAACCTCAATAACATCTATCTTTTTCGTTGGGAAGAGAAGAAGTCTTTATTTACCCGACTCGATGACTAAGATGAAGTATGTTTTGATTATTATAAAATGTTACACCGATATTTAAATAATATTAATATTTACATAGAATCATCATTATTTTATATTCAATTTCATTATTGAGTGGGACGATGATAATGTAATGATTTTGAAGGACGCCCTTTTTATCTTTCACATAATTAAAATATATACCAAAAGAAAAAAAAGTCGATACTTTTGAATTAGTTCGCATTTAAATTACGTGGACAGCATTTTAGATTTGTAAGTTTATATACTTATGAGACAAAAATGTCATAATCATAGGGATCGAGTAAATATTTATTGATTTTTTTTTTAATTTAAAATTTGTAGCTAGCCAACTCATACGACATAATGCAAAAATATTAAAAATATTACAAATTAAAGTTTAAGAATAAGTTTGAAATCTCTCCTATAATACCTAATTTTAACGATTAGGGCTTATGAAGCTAGCAGCACGATACACGGTGTTTTAACATTTATTATTTTGGCTTCTATGAGTACGTACGAGAAATAGCTTAAAAAAATAGATCGTAAAATAAATAAATACAAGATTCAAATCGATAGGGACATTTATTGGTAATTGCTAAGGTGCTTTCTTCGGTATTAATCATCGGCTAGCACTCACCTTCAGGATTAGGGTCAGTAGGGGCCATTTGGAAAAGTCGGGCCAATCGCATGTCAAAAATATAATCTTTTAAATAAAAAAATTGTCCCATCAAAATCCCAATCCTAATCTTAACTTAATTAATCAACAATATATTTATAAATTTATAATATAATCTTTAATTTAATATATATATATTCATTGGAAATGTCTTCCACGTATACATTTTGTGGCTGATAATTTCGCAGTTTTTTAATTATGAATTTCCAAAATTTATATTAAAAAAAAAAAAAGAAAGCTTTTTCTGTGTTTCCCGTTTCTTCTTCACTCACAAATTCAACTAAACTTCCCATTACTCATAGGAACACTCTGCGTTTCTTCGAATTCCGCCATGTTCAACGATCAGGCACCAGCGGTAACTTCCAGAGCCAGCCATGGCGGAAACGACGACGATCAAATCCGTGATATTCATGCTCTGACCTCGCCGCAACCACCGCCGGTGACGGCTAATCGGAACCGCCGTGGTGAGGCCTGGGAAACGACGAGTCAGAGATCGACTTCAATGGCCAGCGAAGGCGGCTCCAGTGAGAATTTCACCTCCATGAGTCGAGAGTTTAATGCTCTCGTTATTGCCGGCGCGGAGATAGGCGATGATTATCGCCATGATCGACCGATTAACGAAGCTCCAAATAACTTGAGCCGAATCAGAGAGGAAGAGTATACGCCAGAGGAGGAGATGAATCCGTTAGCGATCGTACCAGACGGACATCCGTTCGATGATCACTTAGCGCCGTTGGCGATCTCGAGACAAGAGTACAGGAGAGGCGGCGGCAGCGGTACGGCAGCGACTAGAGAGATTTCGTTGCATATGGTGAAGAAGGAGGAAGTGGAGACGAAGATAAGTGCATGGCAGAACGCGAAGATTGCGAAGATTAACAATCGGTTCAAGAGAGAAGATGCGGTGATCAGTGGATGGGAGAGGGAGCAGGTTCAGAAGGCGTCTTCATGGATGAAGAAGATCGAGGTACGTGAAATTGAAAATGGCGCTTTCTCTGTGCATGTAACCTGTTTGAAGAAATGCCTCGTATCGTGTTTGTGAATATTACTTCTTCTGTTTGGTCAAAAAGTCGATTTATAATGCTTATTTGCATTAAACACGTCAAATCTTCTTAAATCTCAATCACTTTTGAACCAAACTTTCCTATGAACTTTTGAATATCTGAGAAAGAACAATTCTAATTTCTTCTTTCTGTTAATCATTCCATATAAATCTAGATTCATTTTGAAACTTCACACATGAACAAGCTGAATTTATGCAGAGATCATTCCATCGTGGTGAGTATAAAAACAGAAAAGAAATCAGCATCTTTGTGTATAACATGGATTGGATTGGATTGAAGTGAAAGTTTGAATTTATGCAGAGAAAATTGGAAGAGAAGAGAGCAAAAGCATTAGAAAAAATGGAGAATGAAGTAGCAAAAGCACACAGAAAAGCAGAGGAAAGAAGAGCATCAGCAGAGGCGAAGAGGGGAACAAAAGTGGCCAAACTCATTGAGATATCAAACTTGATGAGAGCAGTCGGAAGGCCACCAGCCAAGCGCTCCTTCTTCTAAATTCCTCCCTTTCCATTCCCATAATCCCAATGCTTCTGCAATTGATTAAGGACATGGACAAAGCCCATCTCCTTACAACACCCATTTCTTACGCCAAAACCAACATGAAACAGCCTCCTACCGAAACTAAAGAACAGAAGCAATAGCAGAGGTGGTCAATATTTCATCAAATATAAGGCAAGAAGGAGCCTGGTTCGCCATTGTGGATGGTATACAACTTTGTATCTTGTTCTTTCTTATGTACAAATGATACGAACTATTGTAGATGGTAGCTTCAATGCTTAAAACAATTTAGTATTGACTAGAAGCTATATGAAAGCTTATGAATTCAAAGAGATATGGCTTAAGTAGTGACTCTCATGGCGAATACGCCGCCATGAAGTTTTCTCGGTAACATATATCTCCCTTCCGATGCTCAAGTGAGTGACTTCAACCCCTTCATCTTCTTGAAGGGATCCTATCTAATAGACCCTATTAAGATATTTAGTACTAAATTATGGTCATATCTAATAGACCCTATTAAGATATTTAGTACTAAATTATGGTATTAAAGGCAAATATCCATTTATTATTCTTTCTATATTCTTTTAATTTATTTAATTATAAATAGATAACTTTCACAACATTTAGATTTGGTGGATTAACAAACATTCTCATGGTATAAAAGCTCTTTCGGTTTAACAACCTGATCCTTTCTTTTTCAATGGCTTTTGAATCCTCTATTATTCTTCCCCACCACCACTGTTGGCTTTGACGCCGCAGGAGCAGTCTCCATAGCTGCCATGTGCAAAGCCGATTGATTACTCTTCGACTCCACCCTTATCACCCCTTCGCCATACTATGTACATACGACTTCACCTTTTCCAACACAATCGATTTTCCCTCAACCAATATGTTCACTACTACCAACTTTCTTACCAAGGTTGATTAAATGGACATGTTCACAGGGCAGGTGGGGACAATGAAGCCTTCTCCATTATCAGATTTCTAACTCGGGGCAGATTAAATGGACATGTTCACAGGGCAGGTGGAGACAAGGAAGCCTTCTCCCTCATCGAATTTCTTACCCGTGGCAGATTAAATGGACATGTTCATCGGAAATAGTTCTCACGCTCCTTACTCCCTCGAGTTGAAACTACATGTCGACCTTGGACTTTTTAACCATAGGTACTACTAAAATTGAACTCTTGATGTCCATATTTTATCCTTGATTGGACTACATATTTAAACCCCGCAAAAACCCTCGCAACGGCCATTAGCTATGGCGGTTTATTCCTCTCTCTCGCCTTCTCCTTCGCTCTCATTTCCTTATCCCTTCGCTTTCTCCCCGAAGCGTCACGCGGTCGCACAAACCAATGTGATGCTTCGGAGCTTCTCTGCTGTAAGACAGAGACCAGTGCGCGCGAAAGCTTTCTCCGTCAACGCGACATGGGAAGGTCTCGACTCCGTCAACATCGCCGATAACGTAACCCAGGTTCTTGAATGCTCTCTCTATCTCTTGTTTATTTTTTCGGATTACGACAAGTACGCCGATAACGTAATTGTTCGTCGGGAAGGGATAGCGACGAGGATTTTTGGGGCCTGTTATCGCTAGATTGAAGGTTGAATAGGAAATTACAAAATGGAAACGAGATATATACTCTTTTTTATATTTTATTTTTTGCATCGACGAGTATAATTTCACATCGATTATATAATTGTTTCCTTCTCTTTAACAATTTCCTGGTTTTCTGCTATTGCGTTCTGTGAATGTGGTGTAAGTTATCCGTTCAAGAGTATAATCCCTTAGAAGTAGGGTTTTTCAGTTGAGAATGTAGTGAAAAATCTATAATAATATTTCAAACAGGAAAAATAAAAGTAATGCAGATTTTGAACTCCTTGGAATATGTTGTGCAAATTCTTGAGCAACGTTGTTGGATATTCTGTTCCTTCAATGAGTGTCGCATGGTCATGGTTTATACACTCAAGTTTTCCATCAGTTGAAATTGGTGAAATTCATTTTTTAAATCTTAACTGGACTCAATCAACCAATTTTAATCGTGAATATTTACTATCATCGATTTATACTATAAATTTGAATAAGTGATAAAATTAATAGCACATTGATTTTAAATTGGAAAGTTACCCACGTACTAACTAATCAACAAAACATTCGAAGTCAAAAAAATTGAGAGGATTAAATTAATTTTTCCCAAAAAATGTGAAATCTATGGTAAAAAAATTGGGAAAAACAAGCATAAATTTCAAATATCGAAGACTAAAAATGAAATTGTTGTCTATGAGCTTGAGAAATTAATTTGATCATTTATTCAAGTTTAAGCTTCAATTTTATACAAATAAAAAATTAAGGTCAAATTTGACTCACTAAGATGACTATTGGATTAAAAAAGAAAGAAAGTTTCCTTTCAAATAATTACTGATTTGAGTGGTTCTGTTGAATTTATTTAGTTGATTGGAAGAACGCCCATGATATATCTCAACAAAGTAACAGAAGGCTGCGTGGCAAATGTTGCTGCAAAACTTGAATCAATGGAACCATGCCGAAGTGTCAAAGACAGGTAAGCTTCTACTTAGTGAAGATGGGTTGTTTATTCCTCCACTGTATTCTACTGTTAGAATCCTTGCGTATGACAGCACATTTCTGTAGAATCCTGTGTTGGTTGGCAGCTATGTTCCGAGTGGTATGTAGGAAAACTATTAATGAAATATCAGACAACCATTGTAGCTTATCTGCCCTTCAAGAAAACTTAATTGGGATTCAAGTTATTCGAAAAGTCTCTAAAATGAGAGTTTAAAGCTTCTATTTATTGAGGACTAATCAACAAACTGCAAGTGAATTACTAACAAAGTATCAGAATTGAAGAAAATTACAAAACTTGGTCTATTTTTTGTAGGGCATATTGTACTTGTGAGTGGTATAGGCAGTCTCGGTTTGACTTTCTACTTTCAGCCTAATTTTTTATAGGTTTACACTCGAGTCAACCGTATACTAAATGTTTTTCGAAGTTAATTAGACTTTGGATTTTGACTACATCAGCAACCTTTAAAATGTGTTGGAGATGTACTACAGATTTAGAGATTATACTATGCATCGGTTTCAGCATATTTCTTTTCATCTCAGTGCGAGGAGTTAGAGGAGATATATACATGTACATACATTACTGATCGGTTTATGTCTTTAACCTATTGACTTCTCAGGATTGGTTTCAGTATGATATCCAGTGCCGAGGAGAGTGGTGCAATTTCTCCGGGTAAGGTAAGTAAGTTGTACTTGGAAAAAAGTATTGATGTTTATTATTAAGGAGCAAATATATTCAGTTGGAGCATATCTTATTTCTGCCATTAAGTATGTGACCCATGGGATTTTGAGATGTTTTTTTATCCAACCATCTTTAATACTAATTCATTTCTCTATGAGGTATTTGTTTTGTTTCTAAAAATAAAATACATGACCTTGATGTTTCATTCTTGTAATGAGTAGACCATATTAGTTGAACCAACCACGGGGAATACGGGGCTTGGCATAGCTTTCGTTGCTGCAACAAAAGGGTACAAACTTGTAGTTACCATGCCTGCTTCCATAAATATGGAAAGGAGGATCCTACTACGTGCTTTTGGTGCAGAGATTGTTTTGACAGATCCAGAGAAAGGCCTCCAAGGGGCTGTAGCCAAAGCTGAAGAAATTCTAATTAGTACTCCCAATGCCTTCATGCTTCAGCAGTTTGATAACATTTCAAACACGAAGGTTATTTCTATTTTCTCTTTATTAAGTTGTGAACACATACTCTATGCAACCTAAATGGCGCTGTATTCCTTAAGTTTTATGCAATCTTCATTATCTTCACCTTTTTATATAATTGCATTGTAAGTGATGACAATGATATAATGTTAAAGCCTGTTATTAAGTTTTACTTCATGAATTACAGGTCCACTTTGAAACCACAGGACCTGAGATATGGGAGGATACCATGGGTAGTGTTGACATACTTGTTGCTGGAATTGGAACTGGTGGTACCATAACGGGCACTGGTCGTTACCTAAATATGAGAAAAGAAACTATTCAGGTTTGGGCTATCAGAATTATTTTTTCCATGGTAAATTATTTATTGAAAAAAATGACAGAAGACTAGGAGACATGGAGTAATGCCTTGAATAAAGAACGGAAAAAATGGATGAGCAAAGTGGCCAACTAGCTTAATAACAAATTCCTCAAAAAATTTATGAGTTCCCATGAAAGTTTGACGGAGAATGGATTGTTATGTGCAATACTTGCTAATATATAAATGTCAATCCACATTATACAAAGTTATCATCCGAAAGTAGTATTATATATTATTAGCTCATCAAATGTTTTATTATTTCAAGGAACACAAATGTTTGCGTCACCTAGTTTTCATTCGTTAAATTATTTGATTTATACCCTATTAGTATTTATATGAGAAAAAATGTAAAGAGAAAAGTAAATGATACTTGGATGGAAAAAGAGACACCTTTGTACTTTTAGTTTTCTAAGTTTCCGTGAATTCCACTTTTTGCAAAAGGCTAGATTGCGAGAGCAGCCTGGAGAGAGCTTTAGTTGAAAAAGTACTCGAAGCATCAATCTTCCAATCTCTCGAATCTTCAATATTATTCACTTAATAGATTCCAATTCAGCGAACAACGAGCTGAATTCATAGTTTACCTCTCGAATCTTCAAGTTTTTAGTATATTAGTCATTTATTATGTTCTGGATTGCTGCTTCCTTTTAGATAGTGTTTAATGTTCTGACTAAGTGTTTTATTAACTTAGATAGTTGGTGTGGAACCTGCAGAAAGAAGTGTAATCTCTGGAGAAAATGCCGGTGAGTTGATATTATTATTATTTTTTTTTAATCTTCTATATACTTGGAACGATGATCTCTAGTTTCTGGTTCAAGTAAGGTTTAATTGTTGATCTCTCAGGCATTAACATTATTGAAGATTGGCGCAGGTTATGTACCCCCTATTCTGGATGTCAAGTTGCTTGATGAAGTGATCAAGGTAATTACTTCCTTTTGAAGGCAGGGGTAATATGCCAATAGTGGAATATACATTTTATGTTTATAATTTTTTTCCTTTTAGTTTACTATGGATTTGAACATTTAAGATGACACACATATCAATTATATTCCATATGGTAGAATTCCCTCATCCTTCTTTATTTTTTTTCTTTTGACATTGATATAGTCTGGTATTACATTTCTTTGTTGTGGCTCATTGTAGTTAGCCCATGGTTTTTATACTAGCATTATTTGTAAATATATATAATGTTATTTGGTTTAGATTTCGAAATATTTTGAAACTTTGTTTACACCTGCAATATAATAACTTGCAATTTATTTATATGGCCACAACCAATCATCAACAGCTCGTAAATAACTTGCTAATGAGATAATTGTAGGTAACCAATGTTGAAGCTATAGAAATGGCCAGGAGGTTAGCATTGGAGGAAGGTCTACTGGTAATTATTTATGTTCTTAAGTGTTATTTTGGTTGGAAAATTTCCATGCATGTTCTACTTCTACCTATTCCACCATAAAAAACTTGTTTGAAATATTTTCATTGTCCTTAGGATAATCCTTCATATTTCCCTTGAGATACGGTGGTTTCTCCTCTTCGACAGTTTTCCTTAAGATTTGATAGTTTCTTCTCCCTCGAGTAAGAGTGTTGTTTTAGACTTTTAGTAATTAAAATAATTTCACCTCTTGGTAGGTTGGCATTTCATCAGGAGCTGCTGCAGTAGCAGCGATAAGTCTGGCTAGGAGGCCCGAAAATGCTGGAAACCTTATTGTGGTATGTTCATTCCATTTTCTCCATTTGAAAAGTCATGTGCTGGGTCTACTCCCTATTCCAAAACATACACACAAGTCTTCTGGTAGGCAGGGACAAAACAAGTCTATTTCTTTACAATATTCCAAAATTTATCATGACCCTATCCATTCATCTTTTTATTTAAAAAAGGGCAGCACATCTCTCTGAGACCGGGAGAACAAATAGCCGTGAGGAAGAGGGGGTGAGGGGGCTACTTTGTCTAGTGTTCTCCATTAAAAAATCATGTAATTTTGTAGAAAACTTATTATCATCTTTTCCATGCCTTTTCTCTTTCTTTTTCACACTTATTCTACAACAAACATTCTGTTCTTGTCCATGATCAACTTTACAACTTTCAATTTTTCTAGCTTCTCAGTCTTTGCACCCTCCTTTTAGTGAATGGTTTTATGTTCTATCCAAAGGTTTTTGGCTTGTTTCTTGTATTTAGTAGCTAGTTGTCTTTTCCATGTATGCCGCTTCAACTTGTTGGTAGTATTGTGTTTCCATTTTTGTAGTGGGGCAATTGTTTCAAATTTATATAATCGACTCCTAGAAACATGATCTGAAAGAAAAGAAAAGACCATGTAATGTTACCCTCCAAAAGGGCAAGAAAACTGAATATCTTTGATCAAAATCTTAATTCTACTTCTTATGATTGTATTCATGCTTGTAGGTTATATTTCCAAGCTATGGTGAGAGATACATATCCTCGGTGCTTTTTCGTTCTATTTATGAAGAAGTTCAGAGAATGTAGACGAGATAGGAGTTGCCCAAGTTTGTTATACTTTGAAGACGATTCATTCATAAATCAACAACGATAATGTAGCTTCCTGATGCTTTTTCACTGCAAACTATATGATTTCAATGTGTACTTCTACTGAAACTTCTCTCTTTTCTGTTTTGCAGGTACAACAATTTTTCAAGGCACAAGAATCAGAAAGGCGAGCGTAATTGCATCTACATTAGGTAAACAACCGTTATTCCAAAAGATTGAGAAGTAAAAAAGGGCAGAATAAGGGCTTAAAATGCAAAGAGAAATGGTGTAATATGAACTAGAATAGAAGACAACAACAATCCATAGCTCAAAAAGAAGTGTACGCCCTAGGTTAGGCACTTTTTAACTATGGAGCTATTTTGTAGGTTCTCGCTCATAACATCACCAACTATTTTTATATATTCCAAGAAAGTTTCAATCATTCTTTACTGAATATGTTATGCATGTCTCCCATAGGTCAAGTATCATTTGCTAATGAATCTCCCCACGCTCCTCCCTTGCCTTGTTAGAAGTTCTATAGCTATTACCTAAATTTCCTCGGGGTCTTTCAAGGATAGCATAGCAATTTCATATTCTTTAATAAAGTACAATAGCTTTCAGCCTTGTGAAAATGAGTCTTTCAAATAGATAGTAGTTTCAAGCTGCATTGCATTGAACATACTTCCCAAGGAGTTGTGTTCAAGTTTATTTGCACTTCTTTTACATTCTTTTTCATGTTTGAGTTTGCTGTTCTTGGGCGATTCAAGTTCCTAACTTCTTAACTCTTACATTTGCAGTCTTCATCTAAATTTAGTTAAGGTATGCAGTTCTATTCATAATCTTCTCTCCATTTTCTTAAATTTTATTTCTTTCATTTTTTCTCTTGAAATTTGTTCCCTTTGGAATACAAGAGGAATGACTTTTTCAAACTGAAACAAATGAAAAGAACCAAGCGAGATTCCAATTCTAGCTTCTAATTTTTGGGCATTCAATATTCTTTTCTTTTACTTCCATTTTGATTCTTACCTTTGCTATTAAAATGTCTATTTTAATTCTTATAGAATCATACACTTAAAAGGAGACATTAATTATTGCCAGTTAACTACAAAATTGACGAATTTAGATAACATCATGTGATTTTCATCCAGGCTAAATATCGGTGGAAAATTAACAGATTATGATTTGAATCATACATAATCATACAAAATACCATTCATAATGGTTACTTTATCGACCCATCAATCTTTAAGATTGTAATTTTTATATATTTTTATATTCATTTTAGGCTGATGCAAGGAAAACTTTGGTTTGCTTGTGAGGTAAGTATGCCCTTATGTTGAGCCTCAATTGTTGTTGAGTGATTGTATTCAATTTTTTCTTGTATTATTTTCATATCTACGTTACTATACATTATTCTACCAATTGGTATTTATTCAACCATATTAGGTTTTTGAATTAAATATAAATTTGTTAGAATTCATCGACAATATAATTGTCAATATGAGTATATCTCAATGGGTATAAACACCCGTAATTATTCTAAATATCGATAGTTCGATCTCTTTGCAATTATTGAATTCAAAGATGTTTAATACTCTAGTAGTCTTTTGCTATCGACTATTCCCTAATGACTGCATATTATAAGGTTAATTTGTACTAACTTTCTAGGATTGGATTATTAGGAGTTGAAGTTCGAGACCAAAGTGGACATTATTCAACTATAATGGACATATACAAAGAGTTAGTAATCAAAGTAATTTATTGTCGATGAGCCGTAATGATGATTTGAGTAGGTGGGAAGGATTTACTTTAACATAGTATTAATTAAGATTTAGATGTAATTTTGTAGTAATTAATGAGTAGGTAGAGTTAAAAGATTAATGAACAATTTTTTAAATTATTCTTTAGGTGTTTTACCTGGTTTTCTTTCGTTTAGTTGTTTAGTTCTTGTGGTAGTTGGTTCTAGTGTTTTAGTTCATCTTTTTATTGCTACAATTTCCTTTTTGATAGGATAGATAAGGTCTCGTTTGATAATTATTTAATTTTTAACTTTTTTATAATTGTTCTTATTTTCTCGCAATTTCTCAATTATGACAGTCATCGTTTCTATGTTCAGAGACAAAACAGACACAAATCTCAGGAACTTCATTGAATTTGCGTTACTTTACTTGCAATAGTTGATTGATTATCTCTCTTATAAATAGTTTGTCTATTTCTTTTCTTCGAGCCCATCTCATTTCAACAATAGTAATTCTTGAACTTGTCTACGTCAAAATTGAACCATTCTTCATCGTCGTCGTCTGTATCGATCCATAGGCCTTTAATTGATTGATTGAATGTTAAGGTGTGGCATGGAGGGCACAAGAGGAGGTGTGAATAAAGGCATAGTATGGACCATTACATTTAGGCAAAGCAAAAGTTGATGGTTTTTTGGTTAGCAATGGAAGTTCATTTATGTTTACACCTCATTTTTAGTTGAGAAAATTGAATGGCATGATGTTTACTCATTCATTACATTAACTTCTTAAAAAAAAAACAATTCATTCATTGTGAAAGCACCCACCATTTCATCAATATTACAATTAATAAATGTCCCTCCTTTTATATTTATTTATTTTTCAATTTATTATTAAAAAAAAATTATTTTTTTAATTTTTTCAACCATCTCGTGCATTTTTATGCGTCCCATGTTGTTTTTCGTTATGTAACTGTCATGTTGTCTTGGGTTATATAACGATGCATGACTTATCAATTTTTTGAGCATTTTATGTCGGTATGATTATATTAATATTAATACACTATTAAAATTTTGCACGTAAAGTAATATTAAGATTGGTGACCATTCGAATTTATTTATTTACCTATCTTATTCTTAAATATTAATTATCCCGTTAAATTAGAATAAAAAATTGACATGACATCAAATTTTGATATGACCCTTCAAATTGCCCAATGCTACCTTTCACTTAATTTTATTTCAAATTTTTAGTTCAAATTAATTGAATTTTTACTGCCCAAATATATATATATATATATATATATATATATGTATATATAACCATTTAATGTCAAATTTAAGCATAATTAATAATGTATTATATCTTTCATAGATTGAATGTTGGAATTTTTATTTTATATATTGTTGAAATAAAAATATAAATAATAATTTAAAACTATTAATATATATATATATATATATATATATATATATATATATATATATATATATATATATATATATATTAAAACTATAAATAATAATTTAAAACTATTAATATATATATATATATATATATAAATGAAATAATTAATTTTTAAAATTTTAATTTAATATATGATGGCTAAGGTTATTAAAAATAAAGTTGTGAAATTTATTGTCACACAGAAAGAGATAAAAGGGTAATTAATTTCTTGTTCTTTGGATTATTACAATTGAAAACAAACAAAAATAAAAACTACAATTTTTTTGGCTTTTTTTTTGTTTTGTTTTTGTTAGAACACCGGCGGCAACTCCATCATCTCCTCCACTTGCCCGGTGGCGCCTTCTTCAAACAGCCACTTTTCAAGAAACGATAGTGGCGGCGCCGTCGCAGCTACCGCCGTAGCGCCGGCGTTTTCAAATCTTTGCTTCTCTCCAACATGTTCCTCTTTATCCTCACAAGAACTCACATTCTTCCAATTCTCAAACGACAAAATCGAATCAAATTCTTCACCGGAAACCAACTCGCCGCCGTTCAATTCCTCCTTCGGCTGTTCCTGCGCGGCGGTGCCAGAATTCTCCCCGCCGATTCTCCGACGAGATTCCTCCGGTGAAGATCTCATCCAACCTTGAAGAAGCCGCGAAATGTTCTCGGCGCTTGAGGCGTAGGTGGATGCTCTGTTTTCAGCGAGCGGCGGCGACAAGCACTGGGATTGAAACTGACCGCCGGCGGACTCGGATGGCTCCGGCGGATCAACGGCGGCGGACTGCAATCTTTTAAGCTTCTTTTTCAAATGGGTATTCCAATAATTCTTTATATTGTTATCCGTCCTCTGAGGAAGATACGAAGCTATGGCCGCCCATCTGAGAATTTCAAAGCCCAGATTTCAATTAAATGATTGAAACTGCAAATCAAAAGAAGAAAGAACAATAAGAAGATCATTACTTGTTACCCAATAAAGCTTGAAGATGAATGATCATTCCTTCCTCATGGGGAGTGAAATTTCCTCTGTTTATTCCCGGCCGGAGATAATTGGTCCACCGGAGCCTGCAACTTTTGCTGCATCGCAACAATCCTAAGAACAACAACAAAAATCTCAAGAACAATAAGATCAAGTAAATGGGAAGGGATTATAAACAAAAGGGATTTTCATATACCTGTGTTGGTGGGAACGGAGCGCCAATTGCCGGGGCCGTGTTCTTGGATGTAGGAGACCAGAATGATATCTTCTTCCGGCGTCCATGGCCCCTTCTTTATGCCCACTTTATCACAGCAAGGAACCCTTCCCATGCCTTTCTCAACCCTTTTACCTTTGTTTTTTTTTCTTTGAATTCGATATGGCTATGGCTGCAAGTTCTTCTTCTTTTTTTTTTTTTCTTTTTTTTTTTTTTTTTTGTTTTTCANAGAGCGGCCATTAACGTGTGAAGAAGCTTAAATATATAAGAAAAATAATTCTGTCCGCCATTAAAGCGTATCATCAAACTCTGCTTCCTTAATTAATGCTTTAACTAAAACCTTAATTTATGTCTAGAACTCTCCTTTTTAGTTATTTATATATAAGAAATTGCAAGTGTTCATCGTACATCTCGTTACACTAAAGTTTGTCTTCGAAAGCTAAGGTTATTAAGAAGAAACCATTTGAAATTTTAAAAAAGAATCTAAATTGATGTATATAACTTTGTTAGTAATTAATTTGATTGCTTTACTTTCGAAATTAGATTTACATCACTTAACAATTTATTTATGTTCGATAGAAAGGTCAAGCTTATTAATACTTTTTTAACAGAAAATTGATGTGAAACTCCTATCCTCTGGTTCTTTTCTTGTTCTTCCTTTATTCACAATAAAAAAGGTTCTAAAACTCCTCTAGGTATCATCTCCCTTCCCCGTTTCAGACCGTTTCAGTTTCAAATCCGAAACGGGGAGGACTTCTCCCCGAACAAAGGAAGAAGAGAGAAAGGAGAGACAAGAATGGAAGAAAAGAAAAGAGATGACACAAAGGAAAAAGAAAGAGGCAATGGTTGCAGCATGTACGGAGGGAGAAGTAAAGAGAGAGGGATAAAAATAATAATGAATAACGACGACAAATATCAAAATGCTATCAAACTCAAATATCAAGAACTTTTTGTCGCTATCAAACTCAAAGATTAGAAGCTCTGTATATGGTAAGAAAGTAGACAGATTAAGATATACACGAAAAGATAAATTAAAATGATCGACATAGAAAAACAAATTAAACCTTACGAACAAATACTAACTACATTAATTAATTAATCTAAAATATTACGAGGGAAGTGAGTACACTATTACATTAACAATGACATTGCTATGCAGATTACACATGACATCTTCAAAAAATTTGTATCACAATGTCAAAGAACAAGATAACTCATAAACAGAAAATAATAATAATACCAACAATGATTTGAAGTTCATACACAAACTAATGGATAATAATTGTGTGCATCGAAAACCTTCTATTCCGAGGGGGAAAGGGAAAATGCTACATCTAAGAAACAACCATTATCCTTACGCAAAAGGATTTCCTCCGATTGAAGCAACAGATTCCGGTGGAGTAATGTTCCTAAAACAGACCAAAAGTAATTCAAATCACCAGTTAACAAAGATCTAAGAATAATTGAATAGCATAGCAGGACTTACGATATTTGAGAGCCTGGTGCTTGCCCTGCCATGAGTGATAACCCACCTGTATTTAGAAACAAGAAAAAAAAGGTAGAACAGCTTCAAATTTCTAATTTCTAAAGATAGAAAAATGAATCCATGTTATCCGGTAACAATTAAAATTATTGCAGCCCATATTTATGCATGTTTTGATAAGAAACAAAAACAATTTCACTGATATTCACATGAAATTTACCCCAACGGTCTTTTTCTCGTCCCTATTTATATTTCTTTTAGTTAAACAATAAGTATGAGGAGGGTTCAAATCTTTGACCCCTTGGTCAACAACATATGCTTTAACCAGTAGAGCTAAGCTCAAACATTTTGATAAGTTCTACCAAGATTTTTTTTTATCCGACTAAAATTTAGCAAGAGTTTTCAGAAAGTAGGAGTGAAGCAACTTATATAGCAAACAAGCTCACTTAATCATTATCAACTGAATTTGGTATCAAAGAAACAGGTTACCTTGTCCTGCAGTTGGAATAAATGGCGCTGGATTTTGAGGAAACCATGGTTGTGAACCACCAATTAGGGTGGATGGCAACTGTGCATTAGGTAGAGCAGACTGCAAAGAGCTCATGTCCAAAAACTGTGAAATGGCATTAAGAAATAGAGAATTATTACGATTAGATAATCCATGTCTTAAAGCAAAGACATTTATCGATGATGAGTAAGATTATATAGTAAGGAAAAGGAAAAGCATCCAAAATTATAAAGAAAGTGGTTAAATAGCTCTTAGATTACCAAAGTAGAAAAGGAAAAAAAAAAAAAAAAAAAAAAAACACCAAGTTGTCATTTTTAGGCTAAAGCTATAAGAGATCACCATATTTGGGTTTCTAAATGCATTTACAAGTTAATTTCCCAATAATTTTGAAGAGCAAGGCAGAAGCTTCTAGGGGCTTAAGATAAGGGGGCTCCTCCCCTTACCTCTTTTACATTAATTCCTCATTTCACTTTAGTAGATTAATCACCAAATGTAGAGAGAAGAATCATAATGATGATTCGACCCTTTTCATCATATGATTCAACCCTTATAGTTGGAGAACATGCATGCAGATGATTCGACCCTTTTCAGCGCTCAAGAAAGATTTGAATTAGAAAAGGCTTCTACCTTCCAATATGTTTTTAAAGTAACTTTGGGGCCTATGACATAGAGAGTGAATGAGTATAAACCGTTAGGAATCACGATCCTCCACAATGGTATGATATTGTCCACTTTGAGCATAAGCTCTGCTTTAACCATTCAGCCATGGATGCTTATAACGGGGATCCTCGTACATGGTGAATAACCAAATTCCAATTAAAATAAAATCTTCAGTATAAATCAATGTAATAAACTATGGTAACCATTGACCTAGGATTTAAATTCCAATCAATTTCTTTCTCCATAAAAAGTAGTAGATTAGTAAAAATGTGCTCAAGCTGGCCAAAACACTATGCATTATTGCGTCTAAGCTAAGTATAATCCTAATGAAGTCTGCACTTGCTAGTACAAGTATTTCAAAGAGTGAAAAAAGAATGGCCGACGCTTTTGGTTGCAAAGTTGAGAAAACACCCTTCTATTACCTTGGTCTTCCCACTTCAATATCTTACGGGAAATTTCATAAGGAAAACCCGTTGTATATAGTGTTTTTAATAGATTAACCAAGAGGAAGAAAGTCTCAATCTTCAAGGGAGTTGACTCTAGTGCACTCACTTCTGGCAAAAGGTTATTTATCCTTGTTCAAAATTCCAGGTAATCAAATTAAGCAGAAGTTCGAAATTGAGAAAGGAGAATTGAAGACAGTGACAGAAGAGCAGGATGAAGAATTTCATCTTTGCTTTAGCTTAGGAATCGGCAGATACGCAGCATAATTCAGCCTTCACATGATATATGATAATGACATCCTATCAGATTTTATTCGGAATTACTTTATTGTGCATCCAAAATCTGGGTCATAATAATGTTCCTATCAGACAACAAAGTTCTGATACTGTAATATATGACAAGAGTCCATTTTGGATAAGAAAGTTACACACCTTGTGCGTTTAATCTACATACCAAAAAAAGTTATCAATTTCATTGAAACTCAGAAAGAATAGGAGCAAATTATTGTATTATAGTTGTTTGTCATTTGAAAGGGAAAATAGGGTATTGTCCATTATATATCATGTCTAAGATCATGACAGTCAAATTTGGTATGCAAGGTGCATAAAAAACAGCAGCTTCTAATTCTTTTCTTCCAGAAATAACATTTTTTATATGTAGACTTTATATTAAAGAGGACATTAACACAGTTAAAACTTCATATAAAAAAAGTCAACGATAAATGGTATTTTCTTGTAAAAGTTCATCTTCTTAATCCTTTCAGTCGAATATTTTATGGGAGCCAAATATCAATAAAAAAATCGTACCATATTTGTTTGCTCCAAATCTGGATCATATGGAAGATCAAATGGGTTTGTCGATTTACAACTGGTTATCTGTGTACCTCTCTCTCCCTGCAAAGAGCATTTAAGTTACAAGATCAAATCATATACTCATGATGGAGAACATATGTAGAAATCTTTAGCAGGGTACAGTAGTTTTATCTACCTCTGCAACTCCAAATAACAAATGTCCATCGGAAGAAGGCAGGAACTCTTGACCTGGAACTTGAAGCTCAGTACTTTGCTTACCACCCTGTAGGGAGAGGTCTGTGATAGCGTCTTCAAATGCATTCCAAGGCTTCTTATCAACAACAGATACAAGCGAATTAAGTTTCTTTCTATTTACAGCATAATATTAAACAGAAATTGCATCATGAACCCAGTACATCAAGAGTTTTCTTGTCAAGATTCAAGAAGATTCTGCTTACATTGGTGCTCGTCACATAAGTAGAAGCTTGAGCATCAGGCAAATCATTATGCCATTGACTAGTTGCTAATAAAGATGAATCGTGAGCAATGTAATTTGGAGTGGACGGCCACTGAACAGCAGCATTAGAAGATAAGAAAGGATCAAACTTTCCCAAAGCACCTTCATTGGAAGGATGATCAAGCTTTCCAAAAGCTCCTTCACTGGAAGGATTCTTTACAGCATTGACATTAACAGAACTAGGAACAGATAATGTTGCTTGCGGTGAATCAAATGTGGCCCATCCTTCATTTTTGGGGACTGCTGGTTCTAATGGCGTTTTATCCAATGTTGCTGAATGCTGTGGATTACTCTCAGGAAAGAATTGCAGGGATTGAGGTGGTGGTGACCTGTGTTGAGGTTGATCTTCAAAAAAAGATGGTGATGCAGATGGCAATGATGCCTGTGACTGGAACAAGTCAACAGTTGGAGTTACAGCAGAGACAGGTTTTGGTGCAAATGGTTCCTCAAAAAAACTCAAATTAATGGGAACTCCAGGAACAGATGACTGCCGAGATATAGGCATCTTATCCAGATTGTTGTGTGCAATTGGCTCAGGTTCCAACATGCTATCAGTTAAGCCAGCTGAATTATATGACTTCAGAGATGTTGAGTTGCTGTCTATTGAGCCAAAGCTACCGGAAGACATTGTTCTCTTGGAACAATAAAATAAAATTGAAAAGACGTCAAAATCATTTACTAGTCAACAGCATCAACAGTAGTAATAGTAGTAATAATAATAACCAAAGAGAAGTATTAAATCCGTTTAAGATATTGAAGGAAATCACAACACAACAGAAGTACCAGTTTTGAATCTTCAATCATTTTCTTAAGATGCTTTACGTGCTTAAGAAATGTGGAATTTCAGGGACACATTCAGTATTCCTTTGTCCACTCCTAGTCACCTTCTCTTGTCAATGTCACTCTTTAATACTTCTTTTCTTAAAGATTAAAAGAAAATGATCTTTTACTTTGTGTGTGGCATGCAGGGAAATTTGTTCTATTAGGGCCATTTGAGGCACCTTCTTCTTGCCTTCAAGCTCAATGATGCATGAACTATAAACATCATGCAAGCAAAGACATATGTCAGCACCTCTTTTATTGTTCATTTATGCATATTCCAACACGTACATTCACTATAACTTTCATATGTTTTGGGGCTTACAATGCTATGTCCAACTTTAAAGGAAACTGCAATGATAGTCTCCTGATTCTTCTTGGATAAGAAACAAAATAATAGAAATAGAAATTGAAGAGGCTTATTGTTAAGGCCAATCCCCTGCCTATGCACATGCATTTACTACCTGCCGTTATCACAAGATAGATAAACAACATAAACCAAGTATTTCTACATCACATTGTAGATTCCTCACCTTATATGAAGTGTCTAAATTGGTGCAGGGAAAAAAATGTTGCAATGAGAATATATCGTTTTTATGAAGACCAGTTTAGGCACCTACTTAAATATTGCTCAAAAAGGCAAATTTCAAAAAATACCTGTGGACGTGCGATTCCACATGCATCTCTCTGGCCATTTGCCTCTACAGACATCCTACCTATCCGCTGTCCTGTATCTTCATTAAGCATATCTCTAGCACAGTAAAAAGGCGGACTGCTAAATCCTGAGTCTTTCTGAAAATTTGGTGAATGAGCACCAGATCTGAAAGGGTCGCCTCCACTAGAGACAGAAAAGTCTGAAACCCTCGAGACATACCCCTCATTAGCAAACCTATCCTCAGAGGTTTGATCATTTAAGCGACCGGGACTAAAGACTGAACTAGACACTTTCCCCTCATATCGACCTCGATCTGAACCAGGTTTCCTCGTAAGTGAAGCAGCTTGTTTTCCATATTTCCTATCCTCATATTGATAATCATAAGGTGGACTTTGAGAGTAAGAATGATAAGAACTGGCTCGCCTAGTCTCATCTTCATGGATTCTATGACTCTGCAAGAAAAAACTGAAAATTAAAATGAGATAAGAAGAAAATGACTAATTCAGGCCACATGTACAAGGCCTATCCTAAAAGAAATTTTTAATTCTTCGTAACGTGAAAAATAGAAGAGAAAAGAGTTCCCCACAGGTAATTCAAGTGCATTACAGAAAAAAAAAAAAAATTGTGCATTTTTGGTCATTTTAGTTTCCCAGTTGCACTAAATTTTTATTTTTTTATTTTGGGGGGGGGGGGGGGGGGGG
>NW_019268520.1:4818352-4823723 GCF_002738365.1 Cucurbita moschata
GGGGGGGGGGGGGGGGGGGGGGGGGGTGTTAAAAGAAAATACCTGCATATCTCTAGGAGGTTTCTCGGATGTTCTTCCAACAGCATATTTTCTATCAACATATACATTCTTTATAAATTCCCGAATTTTTTCAATGTTGCTGCAAGATGAATATCATGTGGGCCGTTTAGTCTACTATCAAAAGCAGCTCTTTAGTCTAATATCAAAAGCTCGTCATCTTAGGAACAAATGAAAAAAATACCATACCTGTTACCTGGCAATCGCTGCCTTTGAAAGTCCCAATCCTTCAAATAGGTTTCCCTTGCTCGCTAGAAAGATATTTTGATATTTTGATATTTTTAAAAAAAAAATTAAAGGGAAAGAACATACATGCAAAATAAAGAAAAAGCAACATTTTTCAATTACCTGGTTGCCACCATTTTGCAGTGCTTCAACTTCTTGGACAGTAAACTTGGCCATCGATACTGACTTAACTCGATGAGTAAACTCGCGACTTTTACAAAATAGAAGTAGAAAACAAAAGTTTTAAGAAAATGAAGTAAGGGAAATAATAAAAATAATAATCTTACTCTGCAACATTCAAACACATCATTCAAAGAACTTCTGCTAACACTTAATCTTACTCGGACAAGATAGCTCAATACATTAAGAAAATTGAAAGATTTCAATTATGCTAACATTTTTAATCAGATACAAGAATTTCACTCATTCTTTCAGGCAATATAATAGAGCAATACTTCAATGAAATGTTTATATGTCATTCCTAGTGTATCATTTCAATTGTGGAGACAATTTTCAACCTTATCAACATCATAGGTTGAAAAAAAATCACACTCTTGATTCCAGAGAGTTCATAAAACATTAATAGATGAACTAAAGATCTTATATCATCAACAGCCTCGAATACAGCAACGAAAGAAAAGCATTTAAAAGGCAATACAATCTCATAGAACACTAGAACGAGTTAGCTAAATATATGCATGTGAAAATGAATGTAAACCTAATGCAGGTATGTATTATACATCAACATCCAAAGTTAAAAATAAAAGAACAGAATAGGAAAAATGGTTTACTTCCCCAACCAACTATAATGATCGATGACCAAAACAAATATCAAACGTCAATAAACATAAGTTAAATCATTAGAACGTTTACTCATACTCAAGTCCTGTCGCCTAAAACTCCAAATTTGCAGGGCATGCTGGAAAAATAAAATGAAATCTATTCATCGCATACTCGAACATAGTTAAAGAAACGGAGATACTCACTGTATTCCACTGCAAGTCATACAAACAAAAGTCCAGAAGTTTGTACAAACATACTGAGGGCCCTGTAAATAAAAATGGTCGAAAAGGTCAGAAACAAGATAAAAAGATTCCAAGAAGAAATTGGTCACTGAGTGTCGAGAAAATTATATAACTAAAATGATAAAATGCTACTCTAAGGAACTTCTAGCTTTAGAACAGTGGTACAGTACGAGGAATAATTCGTAATTGGGTGAACTGAAAGCATCCAATACGGTTCCAAATTCAAAATTTACAAGTTCTTCCGTATAATCATTGTCAGTTTCCCCAAGAACAAGCCACGACCAGAAGAATTTCCAGCTGAAACGTACTCAAGAAAGCGAAAGAAAAACTAGAATCGACAGAAATGAACGAATTGGATGAAAAATCATTTTCAACAACATCAAGAAAGAGAAAAAGAGAAGAAATTCCCATTTACCAGGCCATTACAGTTAATACACCTCCTATTCGGTGGAAGCTTCATAAGGCCTCTTATAATCCTCTCGTTCCGCTCCTCCTCCTTCCTACTCCCCATTGCTACAGAGACGAAGAACGATCTAGGGTTTTCTGAACAGAGAGAGTAGAACAAACGAAATCGAGAACAAAATTCCCAAAAGAAAACAGTTGCGCAGAAGAATTGAACAACTCCCGGAGTTTATCGAAATCAACACAAGAAGGAAGAATCAACTTCAGTGAGCTCGAAGTCGATTGATTGCATTATTGATTATGATTATCAGAATGAACAGTGCCGTTCGATTTTTAAATTGATTTCTTCAAAAGTTGGAAGAAAAATAATTGAAATTAATTAGACGTTTGAAGCTTACGATTGGGTATATGTGTCCGCCGAATCACACGCTCACGATTACAGTTATCGATCAATTTTTTAAATTAAAACGTATTTAAGTTATTTATTTTTGGCTTCTTCTATTTTCTCAAATAAAAAAAAAAGAATAATAATAATAATAATTAAGTCAACAAAATTAATTATCGAGTCAATGGGCGTCAATTCCAAACTTTGGAGAGAATTTATTAAATCTTAAAATAATTATACAAATTTAAATTTAAATTTATTTTAGACCTTAAATTTTAAAATTGAATAATCTAGATATTCTTAAAATATTCATTTTTATTCTTCGAATTAATTTCAAAATAAATAATAATAATTCTCCTCCTGTTGTTAGCTGCAACTAACTATTTAACAGATTTCTGTTAATTAAGGGAGAAAATGTGTTAATAAAATTTAGAGACTTATTCGACACAAAATTTTAAATTTTAAAGGTTAAAAGGGTAATTTTTCTTTGATTTTTAAAGTTTTAATTTTTTTTAAAACTTTGGAGAGAATTTATTAAATCTTAAAATGATTATACAAATTTAAATTTAAATTTATTTTAGTCCTTAAATTTTAAAATTGAATAATCAAGTCATATTTGAAAATATTCATTTTGATCCTTCCATTAATTTTAAAATAAATAAATAATAATTCTCATGTTAATTGTAGCTAACTATTTAACAGATTCTGTTAATTAAGAAACAAAATGTGTTAATAAAATTTAGGGACTTATTCGACAGAAAATTTTAAATTTTAAAGGTCAAAAAGGTAATTTTTTTATTTTTAAATTTTATTTTATTTAATTTTCTACTTGATTTTTTAAAATTTTTTAAAAGTAAATAATAAAACAGAAAAAACGGGATTACAAGCATACTCGAAACTAAAAACAAAATAATTTTCTTTTTTAAAAAATTCTTTAAAAAAACAAATTAAAATACCTTAATCTATAAATAAATAACCCAAAATTAAATGGAAATTAGTTCAAAATTAACCATAAAAGACATAACAAAGTTATTTTAAATAACATTTTTTTTTCCAAAATATAATCACACATAATTTGAAAATGTAAAAAAAATAAAAATAGCACAGTAAAAAATTCCACCCACTCTTATCTTCTATCTCAAGAGGCTGTCAATCACACACCATAAATTTTCAACGGTGCTGTTTTTTCAATCTCCAATAACAAATATTATATGATTTCACACCCTTAAAATTTTATTATTTTTTTTTAATTTTATAACTTATTTTATGCGCTTAAAAATAGTTTAAAAAACGTTTCAAGCGTAAATATTTAAGCATTAATACTACAAAATAACCCGTTTAACGATTTTGTTTTATGTGTTATCTCGATAATTCTTTTAATTAAATTTTAAAATTTTAAAATTTGACTGGTTGAGCTAAATACAAAACCAAGTAAATTCATGTTTTTACCGTGCTCGGGATCATAATTCAAACACACTGAAAAAAACCATCATTCCAAACTCCATCAACTACTCACACTCCAATATAATGCCCTTTCCATATTAAGCACCAATGGACCAACCATAAATAGCAATATATCGCTAGAGAATTAAGAAAGCAAAATAGGGCATAGAGAAATGTGGCCGTGCTCCGATCCGTTGATGGCGGTTGCTACGGTGGCCATAGCGTTCACCGTCGTGCTCGGTCCAAGGTGGTTTGTCACGGCAACTCATTCGGAGAATCCCGATCGAATCACGTCGTTGCCGAACCAACCTACGACGGTCAATTTCCATCAGTATAGCGGCTATGTTATTGTAAACGAGAAGAAAGGGAGAGCTCTTTTTTATTACTTTGTTGAAGCAGAGACTAAGGCTGCTTACAAGCCCCTTGTTCTTTGGTTCAATGGAGGTACTCCTAAAAAAAATATTAATTTCAAAGCTTTTTAATAAATAATTTCCCTTTTTAATAAGTTAAAATTTGGCCATAAATTCAATAATATTTATTTATTTACTATTAGACCAGAATATACAGAACTCTGATTCGAATATTAGATGAACCTCTCACGATCAAATCGAAAAATACAATAAATTATTTATTTATTATAATTATTATTATTTAATTTGTACATTGAAATTAGATACATTGGCGGGATGTTCATCACTTGGAGGTGGAGCTTTGATAGAGCATGGGCCATTTAAAGTTAATGGTGAATCTTTAATTCAAAATCATTATAGTTGGAATACAGGTCACCTCCCACTTCCCTTCTTTTCTTATTTTAAATATTATATTTTCTCGCTAATAAATTAATTTAATTATATAAAATACATATTATTTTCAAAGGTCATAGATTCAAATCTCGGACGAATTAGGGTTTTTGTTTAAGCACATATGTAAAATTTTATACTCTCGTTTTCTTCAAAATTCAAGTTAAAATCATTGAATAAACGACTTATTTATAGTTTTCAGATTAAATTTTCGATTTTAAACCTCGTTTCTTAAAAATTCGAGTCGTCATTTATTGCGTTAAAAAATAAAAAATATTTATATATTAAAATAATATTAAATAGTAAAACGTTGGATTTATTTTTTTAATTTATCTTTAAAATAAAGTTTAATATATATATACTGAATTTATAAAATAAGAAGTATTTTTAAAATTAATGATAAAAAAATTAGGAAATATAATTTTGAAAAATAAAAAATGCATAATTAAACTTGAAAATTAGAGTTATTTATTTTTATGTGGACAGAAGCAAATATGTTATACGTAGAGTCGCCGGCGGGAGTTGGGTTCTCCTACTCTAACAATACGGCTTTCTACTCCAACATAACCGACGTCGTTTCAGGTTTGTGATATATATATATATTTTTAATTAAAGATTTTAATTTAAAATGTTGATTATTAATTAATTAATTAATTAAAAATTAAAATTGGTTATGAAAGCGGAAGATAATTTCATGTTTCTGCAACGGTGGTTCCAGAAGTTTCCTCAGTACAAGGGAAGAGATTTGTATATTGCTGGAGAGGCTTACGCCGGTATTTTCGGACAAATTTTAATTTTTAATTTTATTATTTTATTTTAATTATTAATTAATTATTTTATTTTCTATAACAGGAGGACACTATGTGCCATTACTTGCACAGCGAATTCATAATTCAAATTTAAAGATCAAACTCAAGGGGATAGCAGTGAGTTTTTATTCTTAATATTTTAAATATTTTGTTTTAGCTTTTGTATTTTAAATAAATATATATTATAAATAATTTTGTTTTTTTTTTTTTTTTTTTAATATCTCA
>NW_019268520.1:4824397-4831806 GCF_002738365.1 Cucurbita moschata
TTTTTTTTTTTTTTTTTTTTTTGTAATATCTCACGAGTCTGCTTTAGCCGGTTATAGATCACCATAAGATTTGTCTGATATTTTCTGTTTTAGCCCGATCACCATAAGATTTATCTGTTAGAGAGAGATTTTCACACCTTACAAAAAAAAATGGCGGGCTTAGAGCTAGGTTACCAGGCTAGTAAGGACACTGTTAATCCTCAACAATCCTCCCCTCGAACAAAATACACTATATAAGCCTCTCCTTAATCGAGACTCGATTCCTTTCTCTCGAACAAAGTACACCATTTGTTCGACACTTTAGTCACTTTTGATTACACATTTGAGGCCCACAATGGTATGATATTGTCCACTTTGAGCATAAGCTCTCATGGTTTTGCTTTGGGCTTCCTCAAAAGGCCTCATACCAACAGAGATAGTATTCCTCGTTTATAAACTCATGATCTCCCACTAAAATAACCTGACTCACTCTCAATAATTCTCAACGAACACTGGCCGCTAAGGGAGTGGATTGTAAGATCTCACCTACAGGAAAATTAAATATTTTTGATAAAGGTGTGAAAATCTATCGTAACAGATTAATTTTTTAAAATTTTAAAGAGAAGCCTTAAAAAAAGAAAGTAAAAATAAACAATATTTAATAGGAGCGGACTCAAATGTAAATTATTTATTATTATTATTTTTAAATATAAATATAAATTTCATTATACTTTTAATTTTTAATCGCGTGCGGTATTTAGTTAATTTTAAGAAAATATGAAATTGTCGGATGAAATTTATAATTTTAAAAGTTTTAAGAATTAAAAAATAGAAAATTCAATTTATTATATAAAAATAAATAAATAAATAAGTGTGGAGTAACCGAAAGAAATGGAAGATTTGGGTTGACGGTTGTTGTTGGGTTGCAGATCGGAAATCCTCTTCTGGACATCCAAGTAGACGCGAATGCCCTAGACCAGTACTGGTGGTCTCACGGCCTCATCTCCGACGCTGCCTTCCACCTTCTCAATTCCGTCTGCAATGCATCTCGTCTCGTCACTGAAGGAATCACCAGTTCCCTCTCTCCCCACTGCATCTTCGTCGCCACTAACGTTTCCAAAGAGCTCTCTCCTGCTATCGACTACTTCGATGTTGTCGCCGGCGACGCTTGTCCCTCCGTCAACGCCTCCGAGTTCGCCGATCTCGATCGCAACGATCCTCTGCGGTTCACTCTGTTCCGCGACTTCTTACATGGCCAGGTGAGTTGATTCTTTTCGCGATTTAGGGCTTTTTTTTTTTTTTGTTTTTCTCTGGCTGTGTGATCTGAAATTTTTGTTCTGTTCGATGTTTTGTGTAGAGTACACGGGAAGATCGAGATCCGTGTGTGGGAGAATTTGTAGCGAAGTATTTGAATCGAAAGGATGTGCAGAAAGCTCTTCATGCGAAGGTCGTTGGATTTTCGGAATGGAGACGCTGCCGATTGAGGAAGTAAGGCTGCGATAAACCTTTTTTTTTTCTTTTGTCTAGATTTTCGTCTGAGATATTGAGTTTGATTTTTTATCTGGATTTTTGTTTCGTTAGAGAATGGAAATATGATCTGAGGAACAGATTGGTGCCAACTATCGATATCGTTGGCGCGCTCGTGAAGTCCAAAATTCGAGTACTGGTCTATAGGTACGCTAAATTCTACTTGCTCTATATATACCTTCTTCAAATTCTCATTTTTGATTTCTTTAACAAAATCTTCCAATGTGAAAGTTAATCGCAACATTTCAAAAAATGTAACCGTAAATTTGTATTAAATAATTTCAATTGTAACATTTGATCCATAATACTAATTAGGCACGAACATTTTTTACTGAATTGTGGCAGTGGAGATCAAGATTCAGCTTTACCATTTACTGGGACTCGGACATTGGTGGATTCACTAGCTAAGTCATTGGATCTGTACCCAACTGAGCGTTACAGAGCCTGGTTTGCTGATAAAAAGGTCACTCACTTTTTCACTCATCCCAACAAATGCTCATCCAAAATTCTAACATTTTCTCTTTTTGCCTTTTTCATTGTCTCGTCTATGTTATTTTTCACTTTTTCCTAATAACCCATTCTGTGTTCTTAGTCAAATTAAATTAACAAAAAGTGTCCGGTAACCATATATGTATATACTTTAGCTTTGAAAATTTCTTTGAATCCTATAAACTGTTTTTTTATGAGAAGCAAACTTGCATACATATTGGTTAAGTAGTAGGTCCTATTTGTTCTTTATAATGTACATTTACGTTGGATTTAATATAATATATAAGTGATTCTAGGACTATTTGTTTAATTAGTTACTGGAAATAAAGTTATAATTCATTAGTGTATGCAAGTATAATCTGTTCTTCTTTTCTGAAATAGAAATTTTAGAACAAATGACATTAAATTTGGTGATTTTGTTTGATGAACTAACAAATCATGTCGTGTTATAATTTACTAATGTATGCAAGTATGATCTGTTTTTCTTATCTGAAACAGAAATATTAAAATAGTATGATCTGTTTTTCTTATCTGAAACAGAAATTTTAAAACAAGTGATGTTTGATAAATTAACAAAGCATGTCGTGTTATAATTCACTAGTGTATGCAAGTACGATATGTTCTTCTCTGAAATAGAAATTTTGGAACAAATGATATTAAATGTGGTGATTTTGTTCGATGAATTAGGTTGGGGGCTGGACACAAGCCTATGGGAAGTTCTTATCCTTTGCCATTGTGAGAGGTGCATCTCAAAGAACAGCACAAACTCAGCCCAAGAGATCTCTACTACTTTTCAAGTCGTTTTTGGCTGGAAAACCGCTGCCGGAAGCCTGATCAGGTATTTAGAAGGAAAGAAAAAATAAATAAAATGAATGAAATGAAAAGAAAACTGTCTTTTTTATGCTTCTTTTAGGGTGTGGGGTCTGTCATCCCCACCTCCAATTACTCAGAAATCAGATAAGAGCTTGGACAATTGAAGCTCTAATAAATTAACAATGGCTGTAAACAGAGATCATCTATACATGACTTCTGCTGTGTAACTTTTTTCCCCTTTAGTTATTTTGTATCAATGGTGATTTCAAGATATTATTAGGTTGAGGAGACCTGGTCGAAAGTTTCACAGTTTTTCAAAATTTAAGGTTTGTTTTCCAAAATATTTTTATTAGAAACATTACTGGGAGTGTTTGTTAAAAGTTAAAATCCAATTTTTTTTCCCCATTTTCAAAAACATTTCAAAATCAATTCAAGATTTAATTTTGCATGACATGTTTCGAAATGTTCCGAAATAAATCGTACAAGTAATTTTGACCATTTCAAAATTGATACGTTCAAGCTTAAAACATTTTTGGCATCATTATCTCACCCCAAATGTCTTATTCAACACAAATCAGAGAAGGGAAAGATGAAGCAACAGAGGAGGCAAGAAGAGAGAGGAATAGTTTATTTTAAATAAGAGTTTTCTACTGAATAATAAGAAAACAGAGCAACAGATTACAAAACTATGGCACTGCTGTGTTAACAACTTGTAATTTTCATGGCCTCACCAAGTTATATTACAGACCAATATCATCCCTGTTATTGCTATCCAAATAAGTCTATTTCCCTACTCTATCCAGCCAGATATAAAGCCAAAGCGTCTTCAAAGCTGAATCTCTAACATGTCAACTAAAAATCTTCTAAGCAGTACTACAGTACTCTAACCAGCTTCCAAACATAGGGACAAGAGCTGCTTAACTTGCCACAGTAAAATTTTCGAGGTAACCGAGACTTCACCGAGCTTTCCAATTTTTGATGGCATTACATTAGAAAAGCCTAATGTATGCTATCAGCATGAACCAACCTCAGCTGCAACATGCTCTTTTAGATTGTTTGCAGGAGAAGACATACTAAAACTTCTACAGACCAAAAAGAAATCTACTAATTTACATGATAATACAAATTCTGAAATGAACTCTCAGTTGGCAAGTAGAAATGGTATGGCCAATTTGACCCATTAAAGCTGTTAACCCTTGAGTGAAGATTTGGCCCAAGTAAATTCTACCTGGTAACTTACTGCCTAGGTACGGGTGGCGGCGTCGACTGCTGGCCTTGCCCATAAAAACCTATACCTGGTGGCCGATAAAATCCTGCTGAAGTAGGCAGTGTCAGCTGAGGCTGCTGCTGCTGAGGCGGCTGAGACATTGGCCTGCTCAAACCCATTGCAATATGAGGAGGCAAAGGAGGTGGAGGTGGTAGAGAATATGCTCCAAAACTATACGGTGATACCCCCATTAATCCACCAGACTGCGCATATTGATTCACTGGTGGAGTTGAGGATAAAGATGGTGGTGCTGGTGGAGGTGGTGGAGCAAATGAAGCTTGACACGGGTTCGCCTGGGATACAGGTTGCCCGTTTGCTGATTGTGCAAGTGGCACACTTGTCAACTGTTGTTGTTGTTGTTGCATAGGTGTAATGAATGATGCGCCAATACCATCTGAACCGCTGACATCGGATATAGGCATTGGCTTCTCAAGTTTCTGTCGTTTCTCAGAGGGGAATATGGACAATGAAGCAAACCCAGATGATTTTAGGCTACCATTCATGGAAGCAGCTTCTTCTGCAACAAGGGATGAAAGAACAGAGGTAAGCATCTGTGCCGAAGATGTAGAAGCAGCCAACTTCGCAGCAACAGCAGCAGCAGCTGCTCTCTTCGTTTCATCTTCACTGGTTTTAGGACCAGCAAAAGAAGCCATAGCCTGGACAGGAGAAGCGATTGCGTTCTGTTGGACAGAAGGTAACTTAGTATCAATCACATGGGTCGTTTCTGTCGGTACATTAATGGTAGTAGCTGAAGGACCAGGAACTGGAGTCGAAGTAGATCTCTTCCGAACATTACTTGCTAGCTCAATTTGAGATCGAGCAATCTGCAGAGTCACAAGCAATAATTTCCAATATACATAAGCAAACTGAAATTAGAAAATGCCGAACTCTAAAGCTAATTGTTTTACGTTCCCCATAATACGTGATATATTTCATATTAGATCTCCGTCCATGTGAATGGTAGAAAACAATCAACAAGTTGACAGAGATGGATACAGTCAAACTTAAAAAGACCCCTAAAATCAAATGTGTCCACATAACTATACACTTCAACAAGTTCATTCAGTTTGATCTTTCTCCTATACGTACTTGCTACAGTAAAATTCTTATTGTGATCACTTGCTCAAGGGTGTCTATGTCCACCACCACCATGTGTCTACAATGAAAGAATTATATTAATCTGGTACTCTGATTTAAATGTTTCAAGGCGTACCAAAGTTTAACGTTTTGACATCCAAATGTCTTGAACCATATTTCAATGTTCCAAGGTATCAAGGACATATCAACCCACCTTCAAACTAACTTTAGGCCAACAGGTGATCCCAAACCTAGACTCTTCCTACTTCAGAAAAGAAAATATAAAGAGAGGTTTATCTTACCTGCAACTGATTGCGAACTAGTTCCAGCTTTGATTCCTGTAATTTTTCCCAGAGAAATCAACTTTACAATGTAAGTGTCTCAAAAATATCGAGGAAGCTTGCAATCAGGATAAATAATTGGAGGAAATAGAAAAGATTACTTGGTCCAGAAGCGCTTCTACAAGCAAGGAAACCAAAGAAGCCCTAGTTGCCTCAACACTTTCGAGTTGCCTAATACATCGTTGAATTACATTTTCCTGCTCTTGAAGGTCGTCAAGCAATGCAGACCTTGGTTGAGTTCCTATTTTGGAAGGAAAGTACAGGGAGTGTTTCTCTTATAATACGTTTCAAGGAATAAGGACTCACGACACAACCATAAAAATATAGCAGTAGGAATTCTATATGCCAGAAAAAAATAAGCCCGAGAACTGGGGAGCTATAATGTTATTAGGGGCATGAGAAGGCAGAGATCTTTTTAAAACAAGAAATATAATTTTTTATCGAACATATGAAAAGAGACGGATGTTTCAAAGATATGAACTCCAAGAAGAGTGAAAGAAAGTAAGGAACAAAACTGTAACACATAAATGAACCAACCAACAAAGAAGTAGCGAGCTAACAAACAACAAAGTCCGTCAAAGACCCTGTATTGACAAACAGAAGATGGGGCGAGCTGACGGACAGTGAAGGACGTAAGATGACAAATGACAGCCTACACAGGAGACATGACGCAAACAGCCTGATTGCAGGTCACAATGTTGCAGGTAATGAGCCGAAAGGACAGGTCGTGGTAAGGTGGTATGAAGCAGTATACCTACCTAGGCATGGCTCTTAAATCTGTACCCTCGAGTTACCTAGTGCCTATGATGCATCTTAAAACACTGATATTAAGTACATAGATCTATGTACAGCACAAATTCTCAATTTAGTTTGATCTGATATCCTATACAGCGAAGTCCAACACTACCAATCGCGTTACAAGGCAAAAAGTAAAATAAATAAATAAATAACAAAGAAAAGCCCATCACCAAAACATTCAATTCTCATGAATAAAGAGATTTTTTTAACCATAGATAACTTCTCAATGATATAATGAAAAAGTATAAATTGAACCTATCATAAATATTTTTAATAGCACACTCTTTACAAGCTAAAATACTTGATTATTTTGTTCTATCGAATGTCTATATAGCATGACTAGCACCTTTTACAAAAGACCACCTTTATAATGCAAAGCTTGGCTTACTTGACAACATCTTAAACTAAAGTTGCATGAGATGACTATAGTAGATGAGGTTATACCTTGAGCTAAGGAAGCATTCAAGTCTTCCTCAATTTGATTCAGATGATGAGTAGCAGAACTACAGTCGTTCAGAGCAGCATCCTCATTCAGATGTTCATCAAGTACAGATTGAAATGCAGTAAGAATCCTCTCTGGAACACCTCCAACAGCCAGTTTCTAGAGTAAACCAATAAAGATATAGGGGTCATAACACAAGAAATAAAATGGAAACTGCAATATTCCGCTGCTACCACAGCCAAGCTCTTACAATTCTCACAGAGTGGGCATCCCTCTTCACTATTTTTTTAGGATTTGAACTCTTGCCATTGCTGCTGGGTAATGGAGTTGGAGGTGGATATTTACCAAGCATTTCATCCTTAAGATTCTGACCCCGAGAACCAAAAACCTTCCTTTCTTCCCAAATGTTGACCTTAACAAACCAACTCCCATGAAGGGAAACAAGGCATAAGAAAATGAGTGAGACAAATGGAATCCCAACTAAAGAAATAACACCAAAGATACTGTCACAAGAAAAGATGGGAAGGGAGGAACTGCATCTTACTATTACAATGTAAATCAACATTACAGGGCTTGCGGATTTCAAGCAGCAAATAAAAACAAAAAATGCACGAGAGGATAATTTAGAAGGAAATGTCGATCAATCAATCTGTAACCAAAAAAAAAAAAAAAAAAG
>NW_019268520.1:4831860-4861048 GCF_002738365.1 Cucurbita moschata
TAAATAAAAAAAAAAAAAAAAAGGATAACCTTTCATTTGCTTTATCAAACTATAACACGCTTTCTCATAAAAAAGATATTGAAACGTGTAACACGTCAAACTCTCAGCAACATGCAACCAGTATTTAACAAAGCAAATTGAAATGACGCTGTCATGTCATGCACGGCACTAACATTTGTAGAGAGACAAATTTTCTGGAATAAGAAACATACTTTTCATTGATAAATAAAAAAGAACACAAGAATTCAAGCATACAAACTCCTATAGGGAGTGATAGAAGATTTTTTTGAAAAAAAAAAAAAAAAAAAAAACAGAACNACATAGCCATCCAAATAGGGAAAAATGCTCTTCAAACCCAAGGCACCGACCACTGATTCCTGAACAACCAAGAACAAAACTCAAAATCTCTGCAAGAATTAGCGTGAAACAAGATCCAGAATGAAAAGTTACCTCCAAACACCACCAACGTGAAAGAAGAGAAACATGAGAATCCATGAAAATCCTCGATGGCTAACACAAACTCTTAGGCTTAATTTCATAGAGAGTGATGCTTAATTTCATAGAGGCGACACAAACGATCACCTTCTCTAATTGTTCAACTTTAATTTTTAATGTTTTTAAAATTTTGTTCTTTTAATTTTTTTGATTAAGAGGAGGAATCAAAGTTCATAAGTAAAGAATTAAAGAAAGGAAGAATCAAGGAAGAAGAATTGAAGAAAAAGAAGAGTCAAAGAAGAAGAAATAGAATAAAAGGTGGAATCTCTCTTTTTGTTCGGCCATTTATCAACGGTTTATACCAAACAAGAAGAAAAGGAAGAAGGTTTGAAAAATTCAGAAGTGAAGAAGAAAAGTCGATGAAAATGCTATTCATTTTTACATTCCTAGAAGAATTGAATAGTAGGCTGCCACGAATAAAGAAATGTTAGCTGCACGCTAGCCAAACTACCAATTGGCAATATATTTCCTCTATAATAAATATGTCTCTATCCATGAGACCCCTATCTTTTTACCTTTTAAGTATCTTTTCTTTTCCTCGACATTATTTGAGTTAATTTCTTTTTAATCAGGAATTATTTTGTTAATATTTTAACATTTTAAAAATCAAGTATTTTCTTATGTGTAATAATATTTTATTTATTATTTTATTAAGTGTGCCTTCCTCCAATCAGGTGTGTTTTTTTGTCACCTCTCGCCTTGAGGCAATTAAAAAGTTTATCACCTAGGAGTGCACCTTGTACTTTGAAAACACTGCTCAAATCCAATCCAAGGTGTTACTCTTCTATCCATGACCTGCCACATGAATTTAACTTTCCCGAGAATTTTCACCTTTCACAGGAAGGAAAAGACAAACCATTAGAAGGGGATGGGCTTACCATACAGTTAAAGAAGGAACTATAAGAAAAGTCTTTAAGACAAAGATCTCTTTCCCCACGAATAAAGAAAACTTAAATAAATGGGGAAGCAAACAGCAAATGAGTCTACACTCCAATCATTTATCCTCTCAAAAGTCGATATTCCTCACATCACCCAATTTACAAAGGTAGGGGAGCTTAGGAGAAACATCTTTCCAAGAGTTTCTGAAAGTACCTTTAACCTTGCCCAAGGTCCACTTAAACGAGTGAGTACCATGCTTGCGTTGACTTCGTGCCATAAGGTGTTAGATTCATGATGGAAACACAACCATTAAGCCTACAAGACCTTGTTTTGTGCCCATAAATTACCTATGCCTGATGCCCCAAGGTCCACAACTTCTTCACCACCTTCCACCATACATGATGGGAACCTTTCCCCTCATCAACTTCTTCCCGTAAAAATATACCTATAAGCTTCTCCAAAGTCTTATTACAAGGCCTATAAATAGGGACATAAAGTAGACCAGAATATTACTGAGACTGACTATACAAAGGTGAACCAATCACCTTCCGACAGAAAACTTGGCAGGCTTCTTTCAACTCTTTCATGCTACTAGGTCCCAAAACAAAAGACATCTAGGATTATGGCCAAGAGAGGACCAAAATAGGAAGAAGGAAAGTCTCCCACCTCATGCTTCACTAAAGCAGCCTACCCACTCAACTTGATAAGGTCACAATTTAGACCTAAAATCTAACACTTGCTTCTATTAATCTTCAAACAAGAGATAATCTCACAGAACGTTAAAACTACCCTGCCTCAACCCGGGAAGGAATGGGATCTCTTCAAATGTTTTAATTATCAAAGAATATAGACAACAATTGGATAATGTTCTAGCTGAAGCTTCTTGTCTAAAATAGGAAAAAGAATCCTCCAGCTGCCACGTGGACAGAAATCTACACAACCTAAATCAAATATGATTCTCCCTGACACAAGATTAGACTAGCTAAGTTCAAGAGCTTGCGAATGTATGTATATCTGAACTAAAATTAGCTTATGAATTCAAAATAAGGGATCTCTTATGGATCTTGTAAATATAAAATCTTCCCAAAGACTTACTAAGATATCACATACCTACTGAAATTTCCAATATCAACTACTGTATAGTATCATCACTAAGGCTGATTAGGATGATACAAACCTACTAAATTATCCACTATCAACAAGTGTCACATGATCAATTTACTTGGAACATCTACTGGTATAAGAAAGAGAACTGGAAATCAAATCTTGTGTCAATCAACTTCAAGTGACAAATTTTTCTTTGGTCTTACATAAACAAAAATATAAGATACGAAATAAAAAGAATGCCGGAGGCTTATCATCTCAAATTTTCTCTAAAATACTTACGACAATGATAGAATTAATAAAACCATAACCAATAAATTATAAGCTTTTTTAACGACAAGTTTTTGTATGAAACCTCAGCTCATTTTCCTTTCCTCTCTCACTAATAGCTATATTTGTCATAAGATCAAATCAAGAAAATTCATCTATCCCTTACAAGATTCATAGTTCCTAAATTCCTTATTTATTGTAAAAGAACAATTATCATTATAATTGGTTAAAAATAAAATAAGAATAAAAAAAAAACTAAACTAAACTTAGGTCTAGGAATGGGAGGACAAAAGGGGAAGGAAAAAGGCCCACATATTACGCTTCAAACTGAAGTATTAGACCCACATATCTAGAATTTACTGGATCATTCCTAACCAATATACAAGCTTTAAGAATTACATCAATGGTGCACCCACAGTACTCACAAAACACCATAATCAAAAGACTGCTTAAGTAGAAATGAGAGTTTTATTACCAATGCCAGTCTATGAGAAGCCTTACTAGAAATGTGATACAAACTTGTCGAAATGGATGAATTGAATCCATCCTCCTTTTTCTGTTTTTCTTCTTCACCTTTTCCTCTTTATTTTATTTATTTATTTTTTATTTTTTTGAAGAAGTAAAGGAGGAGAAGAATTTAAAAGTCAGATACCCACGATGCAAAATTTTATGCTTTTGAGCAACATATTCCCAGAGTCAACTAGCATGCCAGATATAAAAAGCCAAAAAGATTTAATGCCACCATTTTTTTTCTACACAACTATAAAGAGGAGGACATACAAGTCTAGCAGCAGCTTTCTTTCCATTTTCATCGCCTTGATCGTAGACATACTTGAGAGCACCAGGAAGAACTTTCCAGAATTCATTCACAAATTCACTTCCCTTGCGCCTGCTGTTTTGCAAAATGTCATTTGCCAAATACAGAAATGAAACACGCTGCTCTTGCTGAGATGAGTTGAATAATTTATCCCAAGTTTCAACAATCTGCTTGGCCCTTTTCCGGTGGGAAATGCACCATCTTGATAAAGCTAATTCGATATCAACGGTAAACAAATTCATAACAATTGCACCCAATTAACAGAAATTACTTAAGTATAAAACATTCTCCCAAGAGCATACAGTATAAGAACCGCTCCTCATTTAGTATGTGCCCAACAAAAATAAAATATAAAAAAAGTCTTCAAAGAGGGCTCCATCTAAAGACAAGAACTATCCCATCCGAAATGTCTTTTAACCCAGTAAATTTATTGCCAAAAAATGAAAAGGAATAAAAGGCAACAACTACTCAATCCGAAGTTGCCAGACAAGCCAATGAAAATGAGCGACCATAAGAGGCATAAATCATCGAGTGTATTTAGAAGTCATGCAATGCAAAAAATAAAAATAAAATAAAAAATAATCTCAAACACAAAATCATCAGCCTATCTATGCTTAAAAAACGAAGTCCCCCCTTCTCCTTCGCCTCCTCCTATCATGAAGAACTTTATCTGCAATGAGAATAAATACTATAAATTGCCTTTTCTTCATGGGGAACTCTGATTGCGAAAGATTGTTTCATAAAAAGATCCCTGATATTGTAGCTCAAACCATTATAACTATATATGGTGTAGCCTAAGAGATAAAAGGAGAGTTTTCTCCCAAAATTAAACCAAGTATCTTTACTACAATCAAGTAATAGAATAAACCAGAGGGAGATTCTAAATTTATAAAGAATTGACACAAAAAGATGGTAAAAAGGGATTAACCAAAAAATTACCCAAGATTAACATAATCCTACAACATCAGGTTTTATATTTTATGATTTATTTTGGATCTTATGCCTCACCCCAAACAAAAGTAAAGTAAGGAAAAAGAATAAAACTCACCCTGTGGTGTTGGTTATCAAAGAGTTAGCCAGCTTGCAATTTTTTCTTTGGCCAATGCAACCACTCACAGTTAGCCCTATTTTAGAATAACCACCGCTTGATCTTTTTTTGTTATTTTTTGTAAATTGATTGAACTTCTTAGGTATCTTTTTTGTTATCTAATCAATTCCTCCTACGAATTGGGAACCCTACTGGGAAAAGATAAAATTTAGTATAGATACATGACAAAATGTTTTGGCCGACATAATTCTGCCTCTTCTCGACAAAGTAAGGTTTTTCCTACGATCCAAATTTCTATCAATTTTATCCACAACTGGCAGCCAAAAAGAAGACTTTTTTTGGATTACCACCAAGGGACATCCCCAGATACTCAAATGGCCAAACGCCAGCAGCATAAACCCACTCTAGCGCCAAGAGACATTACGAGAGATTAATCTTCAAATTGGACCCACGTTCTTCAAGTTATTAAGCATAGAATAGTCAAGGGTAGAGAAAAGCAACGTGTCGTCAGGACAGACAGGAAAGGAACAAGCGGATGGCCTTGCCTTAACTCCCTAGTAGCACAAATATGACCGCTCAGTCGACCATTAATCAATAAAGAGAAAAGGTACTGGTAACACAAGCTTTAATCCAACCAATCCAACAAGTTCCAATGCCTTTTTGCTTTAGCACCTCAAGTAGACAATCTCAATCAACCATATTGTAAGTCATCTCAAAATCAATTTTGAAGACCCACTCATCCTTCTTGTTAATGAAAAAATCATCAAGTAATTCGTTGGCAACCAAAATTGGGTCGAGAATTTTCCAACATGCAATCAAGGCCAATAGGCTACCATTAATAGTTTCATGGAGACCTTCTTAAGTCTCTTAGCTAAGACTTTAGCTATAAGCTCATATAGAATGGTGATCAAATTTATTGGTCTGAAATCAACAACTTTGGTAACACGAGCTTTATTTGGTAACATGAGCTTTATTGGAAACATGGCACATATAGGTTTCATTGATACAACCGTTCAGAATGTTGCTTTCAGAAAGTCATGGAACACCCTAAGCACCTCATCTTTAATGATGTTCCATACCTTGTAAAAGGTAAATTGGACCTAAGTTGGGTGTTATCGCCGGCTTTCTTGAGGTTAGGAGCCCATGCCAAATCCTGATCCACATGTCATTAAAGCAATAAAGAAACCTAAAATGTAAGTTGGAACCAACTCTGGACAACAATGCTGACTTGTTAAGGTTTTACTAAGCTACCTTCCAAGGTCCTGAGTCAAGCCCTCAAGTTGATAACAGCTTGAAACCCCTTGCCTCTTGAAGCTAACCTTGAGGCCTCCAAGCCTCCCAAGGATCAGAGGGGACAGACCTTGAGCAAGGAGTGGGACCTCAATACCTAGATTAAAATAAATTAAATTTAATAAAAATTTCAAGTTTTAACAGAAAATCACCACACTCGTAGCATATCCAGTTTCTTCCAATATCGTAAGTGGCACAACGTGAATTCGTACATTCATTACTAGTAAATGACAAAAGTCGCCACTTTGTTTCTCCTTTCTTTTCTTTTCTTTTTGCTTTTGACGTCCATGACAATAAACACACACACACACACACACAAAGAAAAAAAAGGAAAAATAAAAAAAAAACACAAAGGGTTCAAAACTATATAAAAGGGAAAAAATCTCCGAACAAAAACTGTGAAGGACAGCAGTATGATAGACAGGGCAACGAAATATTTTCAAACAAAGAAAATGAAATAAATAAAAGATAACGATTAGAGAAAGGATACACTCAATGCTCTGCTGAGAATTGTTGAGCTTGGATAACTTCTCACCCAATACCTGCGCTTCAAAAACCTCGTTGTTCATCCCGTAACGATACTTTTGTTACATTACCCTGAACAAAAAGTTCAAAAAAAAAAAAAAAAATTTACTTGCAGTTCATTGAAGCCATATAAGCTCTAAAAATACTAAGCACCCAAATTGAAAACAAAAACCAAATTTTAGTGAAGCTGCGTGCCCAATGTTAGTAGGCATAACTATCATTCTCAAAAAAAAAAAAAAAAACAATTTACTTGCAGTTCATTGAAGCCATATAAGCTCTAAAAATACTAAGCACCCAAATTGAAAACAAAAACCAAATTTTAGTGAAGCTGCGTGCCCAATGTTAGTAGGCATAACTATCATTCTCAACAAAAAAAAAAAAAAAAATTTACTTGCAGTTCATTGAAGCCATATAAGCTCTAAAAATACTAAGCACCCAAATTGAAAACAAAAACCAAATTTTAGTGAAGCTGCGTGCCCAATGTTAGTAGGCATAACTATCATTCTCAACAAAAAAAAAAAAAAAAATTTACTTGCAGTTCATTGAAGCCATATAAGCTCTAAAAATACTAAGCACCCAAATTGAAAACAAAAACCAAATTTTAGTGAAGCTGCGTGCCCAATGTTAGTAGGCATAACTATCATTCTCAACAAAAAAAAAAAAAAAAATTTACTTGCAGTTCATTGAAGCCATATAAGCTCTAAAAATACTAAGCACCCAAATTGAAAACAAAAACCAAATTTTAGTGAAGCTGCGTGCCCAATGTTAGTAGGCATAACTATCATTCTCAACAAAAAAAAAAAAAAAAATTTACTTGCAGTTCATTGAAGCCATATAAGCTCTAAAAATACTAAGCACCCAAATTGAAAACAAAAACCAAATTTTAGTGAAGCTGCGTGCCCAATGTTAGTAGGCATAACTATCATTCTCAACAAAAAAAAAAAAAAAAATTTACTTGCAGTTCATTGAAGCCATATAAGCTCTAAAAATACTAAGCACCCAAATTGAAAACAAAAACCAAATTTTAGTGAAGCTGCGTGCCCAATGTTAGTAGGCATAACTATCATTCTCAACAAAAAAAAAAAAAAAAATTTACTTGCAGTTCATTGAAGCCATATAAGCTCTAAAAATACTAAGCACCCAAATTGAAAACAAAAACCAAATTTTAGTGAAGCTGCGTGCCCAATGTTAGTAGGCATAACTATCATTCTCAACAAAAAAAAAAAAAAAAATTTACTTGCAGTTCATTGAAGCCATATAAGCTCTAAAAATACTAAGCACCCAAATTGAAAACAAAAACCAAATTTTAGTGAAGCTGCGTGCCCAATGTTAGTAGGCATAACTATCATTCTCAACAAAAAAAAAAAAAAAAATTTACTTGCAGTTCATTGAAGCCATATAAGCTCTAAAAATACTAAGCACCCAAATTGAAAACAAAAACCAAATTTTAGTGAAGCTGCGTGCCCAATGTTAGTAGGCATAACTATCATTCTCAACAAAAAAAAAAAAAAAAAAAAAAAAAAAAAAAAAAAACCTATTTGAAATTTCGAATACCTGGCATGTATTGAATTATGAACTCCACTCTCAATGATTTTCTTCCCCCGATAAAACCTCAGGGAGGACAAATTTCAACAATGAAGAAGATTACTGATAGTCGCAGATTCTCCTCGGTCCTTGTGTTCCTTCGCAACGAGCAGAGGATGAACAGATAAGAAAAAGAATCGAACAGTAAACGAACGAGAGAGAAGAACGAAATTGAAACCAATGAGTGGGTGCAGTTGGGGGGTTTTCCAAGGTCGACAGGGGAATCCCTAATTCACCACCAAAGAGATGGTTCAGAAGAGCGGTGATAAGTGGAGGGAGCTGAAAAAAAAAAAAAAACTGGTTCGTAGAGTCAAAATATCGAGAAAAAATGTTGACAAAAATAAATAAATAAATAAAAACTCTAAATTTTAGGGTTTGGGCTATTTTTATTTTCGTTTAAAAAAAAAATCTCTATTTTTATTTCTTTTTTAAGTAAAAAAAAACCATTTTAGGTCCAAAAATTAAGCCCAATAAGATCCAAAATTGCGATAAAAAGCCCAAAATATTGCAGTAACTTTGGGCCCAGGAACAAGCCCATAATATTTATTATTATTATTATTATTTTGAGTTAAAGGATATTATAAAAGGTTTGAAACGGTAGTAATATTATTATTTTTAGTTCAATTATAGAATTTAAAGGAATTTTTATTAATTTTAATCCAAGAAAAATGTGGAAAACAATTCTGATCGTCGTCGATTTAGCTACGAATATATAAGGATTCGAAGCTGCCCACTCCGGCGACATAATAACATCCCGAATTCATCTCCGATCCCATCCGCATTCCTTCCGATTATTCTCTACCGCGCCTTTCCGGTGAACGAGACGATCAAACACTCGGTGTAAATTCACCTCCTACTTGATCCACAGGTTCGTACTAGTTTGGATTCGTCGCTGCAAATTTTGTTTTCACTCATTTGAATCTTGTTAGCTACTTTTTTGTTTTGTTTCTTTATTTCTTTTCCCATTATGGTTGAAATTTCGCTAATGAAGTTTCACGTTCTGATTTGAATTGAACATTCATCGAATCAGATGAAATGTGCAAAATGAATTAGGGGATCAAAGTGTAAAAACTATGTGAAAATGAGGGGAGGGTGAAGTGTAGGGTTTGCGAATTGCATTTTGACGAATTTTTATAAAACTTACAGGTTGAATTCGTTTGAAAGAGATTGGTAGGAATACGTCGAGTATCAGCGCTAGATGGATGGCCATAGGAGTTATGTCCCTCCTGCATATGTTCCAATAGGGCAGTCTGTTTCAGAAGCGGAGATTATTTCCAAAGACGAGGGCCACCCGATACCTAATGAACTTAACGATGAATTGTCACAATGGTCGTCTGGAATCTGTGCATGCTGCGATGATATGCAAAGCTGTACGCTACTTTCTGCCTTCTGAACTTGATTTATGCGAAGGAAAAATTATGAAGGTGCATCTTGAGTATGGAAAGGAAATGTACCATTACTTTGCATGTGTTCTTATATCCAAATTTAAATATTTGAATTCTAGGCCAGTTGTTTCCATTAGGGAATCTGTCATATCCTGTTGTGAAATATAAGTATGCACTGTCATTTATTTGTTGAGTGTTCATAGATCTTTGTTAGACACTTTGTTGTTGTGAACCAACTACTTCTGTCAAGCGGAACCTCTGAATTTTGCACCATGATTGGGATTAGCGCTTGAAGAACTTTGAATTTAGTTTAAGGGGTGGGTTTGGTTACTAAATCCTTAAGACTGCCTACCTTGGGGCTTACGTATTTTGCTTGTTCTCTAACTATTACATGTTGCTTGATCAGTTTGAATCCTTGGTTTCTATCATTGAAGAGTGTATAAAGATTCAGAGATTATAGGCGTGAAGTATTTGAATCAAACAGGACACTTGATCTTGCGCACCTTTAGTTTGTCAGAAACCAAGAAGCATTTAGATGATATGAAGTGAACTTTTTTGTGTGTGGAATGATTAGGTTGAATATTAATTTTTGACAGTAGTATGATTTGAGTATAAGAGCATTGCATTTTTGGTCCATCTCTATTATGTTAAGTGGGGAGCTCATTGCAACGTTTTGTGGGTGCAGGTTTTATTGGCCTTTGCTGTCCATGCTTTCTGTTTGGGAAGAATGCAGCGCTTCTGGGTTCTCGAACAATGTTCGGGTCGTGCGCCACTCATTTCATTTTGTGGGCTCTTATGAATGCAGTCTGCTGCTTATCGACTGATGGAGCTTTGTGGAATGTAGCTGGATGCTTTCTTGCATGCTATGCTTGTGGCTACCGCAAAGCCCTACGGTCCAAGTACAATTTGCCAGTATAATATCGTACTCTTATCACTTTTTCATTGTTTATTTCCATCATGCCTCAACTTATAAGTTATTTACAGTTTACACTTACTATATCATACATTGATCATTTCTCCTTCTCTTGATATACACCTTGCCTAAGTAATATCGAAACATTAAGTAGCTTATTGGTAGGTTCGTCGCTGGACAAGGCAGGGAACTGGCTCTAATGCCTTTATCCCTGCCATATAATGTAAGCCAGCTTGCTAAGATTCTGTTTCTTCTTAAGCTTAGTCGATGAGTTAACTCACCGATTGTTACGTTTCCATGATCCCCATCTTTTAACTTCTGAAATGTGATGTAGGAAGCACCTTGTGTGGGCTTTTTCTGCCATTGCTGTGCTATCTGTCAAGAATATCATGCTTTGATCATTTCTCCTTCTCCTGATACATTCCTTGCCTAAGTAATTTCGAAACATTAAGTAGCTTATTTGTAGGTTCATCGCTGGACAGGGCAGGGAACTGGCTCTAATGCCTTTATCCCTGCCATATAATGTAACCCAGCTCGCTAAAATTCTGTTTCTTCTTATGCTTAGTCGACGAGTTAACTTACCAACCATGACCCGCATCTTAATTTCTGAAACGTGATGTAGGAAGCACCTTGTGGAGACTTCTTGACCCACTTTTTCTGCCATTGCTGTGCTATATGTCAAGAATATAGGGAGATTCGTGAAAGAGCTGGTGGATCCAGTTCCCGTGAATTGAATCTGGCTGTCGTTACTCCGCCAACAACTCAAACAATGGAATCTAATCCTCAAAAATAGTTGCTTCACAGCTGGAGCTACCAAGAAATTCTGGTAATTTATTACATTGCGTGCTTAGCAGAGTTCTTCTTTCTCTCTTCCATTCTTGTGGGATTTTTCAGAGTTACTACTCTCACTCTTCTATTATTATTGAAAATTTTCCCTTCTTTTATGTTGTTTAATATTATTATAGAGCTAGAATATCTGTTCCTAACAGTGATTGATTGATAAATTTATGTATTTTTTCAATTTTTATTTAATTATGTTGATTTTACTGTTTGTTTGATGTTGCACACAGAAAAAAAAAAGTCATAATGTTTAGGGTTTAGTTTCATAATTCATAAACATCGTTTGATGTTCATTTCAAATTGGATTTGATCGAAAATGTAAGAGAAACATTATGAATGTTAAAAATCTTTAGAGATAAATACGAACATTTCACATTATTTGAATGATCTAAGATTTTAGTCAGTCGCTCCTCCATCTCGTTGCTATTTGTTTTGGTTTGGATTGAGAGGGCTCACATTCATAGGTAGGTGTAATAGAGTATCATTGGAGATTACAAGATTTGTCTTATCAGTTTCCATCCATCATTTTAATGAAAAATGACCTCAATGAATATTTTTAACAACTTCTAAATTCGAGTTAAAACGAAGAAAAAAAAAGAAAAAAGTTGCCCTGAAAGGAAACAAAAAATAGTGGGCACAAGAGATGATGGGAACTATTAAGGCGCATTTGCGTGTTGTTTTCGATGCCCAAAAGGGCGACACATTGTCGGCTCCTTGGCAATCTGCGCGCTCAACAAATGCCAGACGCCCCAAACCCACAAACTCCCAATACTCTATAAATACCAATATCAACAACAAACTCCCCCTTCAGCCTTATTCCCTTATTCCCTCATGGCCTCTCCATCCATGGTTTACCTCCGCTTCTGCTTTCTCATCTTCTTAATAAGCAGCAGCATCAGCCTTGCGGCTGTGCAGCAGCCCAATGGTGGTGGCGGCGGCGGCGGTGGGGGAGGCTCAGGAAGTGGATCGAGCAGTGGTTCGGGCTCAGCTTCTGGGTCGGGGTCGGGGTCGGGGTCTGGGAGTGGTAGCGGGTCTGGTTCCAGCAGAGTGTCCCCCCAGGCAATTGGCTTGAACCACAGGAAGGCCTTTCCCTGAATCAGAATACATATATAAATAATCATCATCAATCCTTTGATGGTGTGGTTCATAGTATTATTATTGTATATGGCGTGTAGTATATGTGTCCACAATAAAGACTCTTATGAGAGTCGAGTGCATGCAGTGTAATTACGACCCTGTAGTATATATAATAATGCTTCTATCACTCATAAGTTCATATCAGCTCGCAATTCATAAGTTATCCACGAAATTTATTAATGGCTTTGTGGCTACAACATAAACACAACCAATCGTTCAAATATCACAAAATAGTCAGAAAATTCATCTAAATTTTGAATCTTGTCAATTAATTTGGAGTAAATCTAATTGAGATAAACAAAACAATCAAAAACAGGATTTGGTTAGCCTTAAAATGATTGGAAATCATGATAATCAAACTCTAAGCATAGGATTTTGGGTGCTCATATTAATTCCTTTCAATAAAGAAGGTCTAGTTCTACCAAATAACTCTGAAGTAAGAGGGGAAATTGTAAGAACCTGTAAAGGAATAGCTTAAAGAATACCAAGACCCCTCCTCCTATACAGTTCTTTAATATAAAGGGGAAGAATATACATTTCCCCAAGAGTTGAGTTTGGAATTACATCTAAGAAAGAAGGGGATCATTCCAGATAGGTTAGAACACAGCAAGAATAGAATTCTCTGTTCATTTGAAGAAATGGGGGCTCCACTTGTTTAGAATAAAAAGCAAACAGTTGCAAAACTCCTTAAATACATAATCCTAAAGAGAAGTACCTGGCGAGAGTTGAGTGCTCCTATTCTATTCTTCAGGATGCACGGGAAGAATATACATTTCCCTAAGAGTTAAGTTTTGAAGCTATTTTGCTTCATGAAAATGCAACGAATCCACGGATTAGGTGCATATATCAACGATCTCCATTTATAGAAATTCATCCCGGATTCAAAAGTAAATCTCCCCTCTTACTAAACCATGAGTCCTGAGTAGTTTATCGGGCAAATTGAGTTATCGTGACGATACCCTGATTTTCTTAGTGGAAGATCGGAAAAGACCAATCTTCGTCACGAGACTAATCAGATCTGCTGTAGACACCTGAGACAAGGCAGGCAGGCAGACTCAAAGAGTAAGAGGGCAACCCAATAAATCGCAAGGAGGAACAAACATTTTCCATGAGAATATGGCTAATTTCATCTACAACCACGCTGAAACTATCTTGAGTAGGCTAAAAAATTGCTCAACCTTCCAAACAATGGAGTATACCATGTTGAGCCTTAAATCAATTCTTTTTGATGCTGAAGAGAAGCAAGAACAAGAACAGAATCATGATCTACGTAAGTGGCTTAAGGAGCTTCAAAACACCTTTTACCAAATTGAGGACACCATGGATGAATTCAAATGGGATTTTGAACAAGAGGGCACTGGAAAAAAGGTACAAGCCCCTTTCTCGTGCTCTCACCCAATTTCTGCACATAAATTTATACGGTTTCGTAAAATGATGAGACTACGCAATCATTTGGATACACTAGCAGCCAGAATGTATGAATTTCATCTCACTGAAAAGCACCCAGATTCCATAGGAAGAAGGAAGACAGCACACTCCTTCCTTAGCACTACTGAAGTTTCAGTAAGACATATGAAACCAAGTTGGCAATTGCAGTACACCTTAACTGATGCTCCAATGACTTATGATGGCGATCGGTATGCTGAACTTCTGACAACTTTCAAATCTATTCATGGGTTCTTCCTCATAGTTGGGGAAGCAGGTATAGGTAAGAGCACACTTGCCAAATTCCTTTACAATGATAAAGAAGTAGTTGAACAGTATCTTTCAAGATTCTGGGTTTGTGTGAAAGAAGGTTTTGATACACAGAGATTGATCGAAGAGGTATATAGTGTTGTAGCCTGTAAAGAAATTTGTAATGACTTGACTAAGAAACAATTGCATTTAAAGGTTCAACATCTTCTGAAGGGTACATCTTTTTTGCTCGTCATTCAAGACCTTTCGACCACAAACTTAGACGATTCATCCACATTGATGGAACTATTGGGCATGGGAAACAAGAACAGCAAAATCTTAGTGACCACTCAAAGTGAGGAGACTGCAGGTGCTCTAGGACTAGGAATAGTCTATGCGTCTGAGAAACAGTCGGAGAAACAATCGACGCAGAATTCGGACGATAAGAATCAGAAAGTTTCAACAGTCTTCAAACTGGAGAGGCTGTCAGAGGATAAATCATCTAAGTTATTCAAAAGATATGCCTTCAGAGATAGACAAGAAGTAAACAATGAAGAATTCACTGGAATAGAAGACCAAATTCTGCAGAAATGCAAGGGAGTTCCATTGGCAATAAAGTGTATGGGAAGCTTGCTATCTTCAAAAACTAGAATAGCTGAGTGGAAGAATATCAAGGACAAGTTGTGGGCACAAAAGGAAGAGAATGACGGTATTTTACACATACTCAGATTATGCTATAATCAAATGCCCTCACACCTGAAGCCCTGTTTTCTTCATTGTGCTCAATTACCAGACCGCATATTATCTTCAAATGACGTGATTCAGTTATGGATGGCACATGGGCTCCTCCATTCACCTGAAGAGAATCACGCATCTATGAAAAATATAGGTGAGAAGTATTTCATGGAGCTATGGTCAAGATGTTTCGTTCAAGAAATTGAAGAACATGGCCTCGGCTACTGGTTTAAACTGCACCCTCTTATCCAAAAACTTGCACACGTACTCGCACAAGAACAGTCTGAGGGCTTAGTAGGTACCAAACCAGTCACTGAAATAAAATCCCTAGCCTTCCATGTAAGAGATATGGTGCCACCTAATGCATCCCTACCTGGAATGTGCATTCTGAAGTACAACAGCTTAAGAGTGTTACATTTAGGCAATGCAAACATAGAGGAAATTCCAAATGCTATAGGAACACTTAAAAGCCTGAGATACCTCGACTTGCATGGAAATAAGAACATCAAGCGGCTGCCGAATTCAATCTGCAATCTACAAAGTTTGCAAACCTTGATTCTTGAATCTTGTTCCGAACTTAAAGAATTGCCAACTGATATAAGGAATTTGATCAGCCTGAAATACTTGTGGATAACAACAAAAGAGCTTTATTTGCACAAAAACGGAGTTGGAACCATGACTTCTCTGCAATTTCTCGCCATTGGAGGGTGCAAAAACCTAAAAATTCTATTCGAACGGCCAGAGTGCCTTGCAGACCTTGAAACCCTAATGATTTACAATTGCAATACTTTGAAATCGTTGCCAAATGAGATGATACATCTAAAATCACTACAGAATTTGGTTATCTGGGGCTGCAAGCAACTAACACTCACCTTAGAGAACGCCGAATTTAGGCTTCAGAGATTCACAATCAGAGAGCTTCCAGGAGTGGATGAATTACCTGAATGGCTTGACGGATCGATCGAAACTTTGAGAAACCTGCAGATCATCAATTGCCCCATAACCATCAATGTAGGGAGGTTACAAGCGTTTACAGGTGTTGAAACGGCCAAAATTGTAGGATCTGTAAAAGTCAAAGGGGCGGCGCCGGGTTATGGCTTCCAATATTGGAATACGGTGATACGTGGTTCGAGCGGGAGTGGCAGCAGAAAATATTACTAACATTTATTGAACATTCATAATAAAGCTTTTTTTTTTTTTTTTTTTTTTTTTTTTAAATTTAATTTAATTACTTACTCGAGATATTATACAAAAATTATAATAATGCGTTCATATGAATCATCGACTCAAAGAAATGATTTAGATAACTTCGATTTCAACAAATTGATTGCTTTCATTTTATCTTGGACTCAATACAAACTTGAAGATTGATCCGGCCACTATCAAGATCGAGTCGATTATGATATTTTTCGTATGTTTTTAACTTGTTTTTGTCTGATTTTCGATTATGATTTCCGTAAAGTACCTCTACTCCGTTGAAATCGAATCGAAAATCAGACAAAAACGAGTTAAAACAAACGAAAAATATCATAATCGATTCGATTGGATTGAGCTCTCAATTTCATCGCTCTCGTTCTTTATTTCTGAATGTTCGATCCTGATTTCGGTAGCTCTCGAGTTCTTCATCTTCTTCTTCTTCTGAAAAATCGATCATTCAGGTTCGTTTTTCTTTCCTGTTTCATTCATCGCTCGCTTCCTTTGTGTGTTCCTTCTGTAATTAAAAAAAAATAAAAAAATGAAGTTAGTAGAAAACAACAATGGCGATTCTCGTTGTTTCGTTTTAAGGTTAGGGATTATTGATCTTATACTACAGAAAAAAACTGAGATTATTGCATTCTGCAAGGATTTATAGGTTTTTGTAAGCTCGAAACCTGTTTTGATGTATAATAATCTGCCGAGCTCGACTCCAAGTTTTCATTCAACCGATCCTTCCTTTCTTCTTGCTGCATTCTGTTCATCTTTGTTTTTTTTTTTCCACTTTCGTTAAATCAATTTGCAGTTCGCCCTAGTTTTCACGCATTGTTGCCTCTACTCATCAGTTTATCTGGGCGAATTTATGCTCCTTCGCACTGTTGGCGTAGATTAAGATTTGTTCTTTCCCTGAGTGATTTGTGTGCTAATTAGGGCTGGTTTCTGAACTTGTTTTTGCTAGATTCTCAGCTTGGGAGCAATTTTTTTTTACTAGATTCTCAATCTGTGAACATAATTTGGCTCTCTTGAATTGATTACTTCTGTTTTTAATGGATGTACGTTGTAATTATTGTCAGTGTTTTAAGTTTTAAGAGCTTTACAATGATGGTTGATAATTTTGATGGATTTTAGGAACCCCTTAATGGTTGTTATTAAAGTTTATATAGCATTGGTGTCTTGAGACAATTATGATATGCTTTCAACTTGGCGTAATTGAACTTATGAATTTGGATTTTACAGTTCATTGTAGCATTTTCAGGAGATGAATCATAGATGAACCCCTCCAAACCAATTCATGTTGTCTTGATGAAGTTTGAGTGGTTAAGAGCGACAAATTATCCTTAAAAGATGAAAAATGTGAGATTGCACATCGATTGGGGAGGAGAACGAAGCATTCTTTATAAGGGTGTGGAAACCTTTACCTAACAAATGCGTTTTAAAAACCTTGAGGGGAAACTCGAAAGGGAAAGCCCAAAGAGGACAATATCTGCTAGTGGTAGGCTTGGATTGTTACAAATGAACTCATATCTGTCTTTTTTTTTTTTTTTATATGAACTCACTGAACATAAAGGACAGGGTAAATTAGAAAATTTAGAAAAATTAGGAACTTATAGAAGAAAAACTCGTACTCGAAAGATTGTGAAAATTGGTTTTTACTTTGTTCGAGAGCAAGAGGTTCTCGGATTAGGCTTACCAAGATCGCCCAACACACCACTCTATCTCTGTCGAGGTTTAAAGAAAACTCGACACGAAAAGATATGCTTACTTGTTAAGCTTACAAATAGGAAAGCACAAAACTACCAAAGTAGATGTAAAGTGAGTTTATACGATGTAGGAAGTAAAATATTTGAATGACAAGTACACCAAACTAATGGCCCAAACAATTATTCGAGAGACAGAGCACTATAATGAAGAGGGAAAAAGGAAAGAAAAGAAAAATTGAAGAGACAAGATAAGAAAATCAAGAAATGGTGTGTTGGGAGAGAGGTTGGTGGAGAGAAATTGTGTATCATCCTCCATCACAAACACAAGAGAGAGTGCTCCCAAATCAGGCAGCAAAAGTAAGAGAGAGGTGAGCTGAATTAGACCTTGCTAGTGGTGGCTTTTTTGCCAATGGTGGCCTACTCCCCACATGCTTAGTCAACGGCTGTGGGCCCACACTGACCGCCTTCTCTGACCGACAACTTAACAGCCCATTTCCCGATGATGATCTTCTTCTGTTGTTGTTATTGCTGGTGTTGTTATTGTTTTTCTCTATCCAGGGCTCTTCGGTCTCTGACATGTTTGCGATGCTTGCTCGATCAAAGCCTTCAGCTGTGGTAATGCTCCAGTCTATGCTTGCCTCACTTGGCTCATACCAGTCAGTTGATGGTGTCATTGGCTCATCGAGGCTGCGACGTGTGCCTGCAAGGGCCAAACCTAGTTTTCTTGCTTCTAGTTCCATCGAGTCTCGTCGGTGGAACATGGCAGTAGCTGTGTTGACAGTTTGAGCGGAGAAACTTTCAATTTCGAATAAGTCTGAGCTGGCATCACTCGCCACATCATCAACATCGTTGACAATAGTGGCAGTACCACCGGATGCTGCCACACTAGCTAAAATTCGTGATTTTAGACTACCACCACCACCATTATTGCCACAATCTCTAGTGGTGCTTGGTTTGAAAACTTCTAAAGAATCTCGAGGTGGATCTTCGATTAAAACATGACTTATGGATCTAGTTGGAATATCTTCATTGTTGTTGGCGTTTTTTTTCAAGATAGGGAAAGTGAAACCTGTGGAGGCTATTACACGTTGTGTTGTGTGTTCTTGAAGAAGCAAATTTGGAGGAAAGCGTCTTTGAGTGCTCCAAACGACGCTGTTATCTGATTGTTGCAAAAGTATTTTGTTTGCACCTGAGGTTTTCTCGGACAACGAAGACTCCGACTGAGAACGGCTACCAACGGTAGTGTTATTGTTGGTATAAGGAGGACTTGTTTTTGGCTCTAGTACCACCTTAGATTCCTGAACTTGAATCGACTTCTTCCCCGTACAAGGGCATTTAGAGCTTCTAAAAATCCATCTTGTTGTTGTAGATGACGACGATGATGGCTTATGAGATTTTCTCCCAGAATGATGATTCGTATCTCCACGCAAAACTGACACTGAGATAGCTCCTGGAGGGTTTGAGAGCAACCCTGTCTGACTATTCCAACTAGCCTCAGACGAGGCCGTCGGTGTTGTAGAACGAAAAGATCTAGCTCGATAGCTCCGACGATGATATCCATCAATGGAGTCAAGAGTGGGGGAGAATTTAGAAAGCATCATAGACGATGGATGTGTAACAACACCACACATCCAGGGTTTAGATTTTGATAACTCTGAATCTTGGTCAAAATCCTGGTCCTGAGACGACGTTACTGAATGACCGTTACACTCCTCTGACTCCGACATCGACTCGATGTTTGTCACAGGAGAAACCTTGTTGGTATTGTTGGTTGAAACTTCATTGAAATATTTCTTGGCATCAAAAATACTCAGCTCAGAAGAATCATCCGTAGTAGAGCAACGAGCAAGAAATTGACGACGGTGATCACAAGCCTCTCTCTTCTCCCTCGTATCATTGTTATTGTTGCACCCAAAGACTGTTTTCTCAGATAAGCTTCCATTAATGAAGCTCATCTTAGAAATTGCTCTTCTTTCCATACCAAAAAACCCCCCTCAGAAAGCTACTTCGCCCTCATATGAAATATTTATACATAGAAAAGATGATGACGCAAGGGGGTTAAAAGCTAGGGTTCATATTCATAGCTAATACTTTGGTACTTTAAGCCTTTTATCAATGGGAAAAGAGTACTGTTGGGAAAGATGAGTATCCAATTTGGCTATCAACTTATGAAGGGTGTGGGACATTTTGTAAGATTCCATTCACTTTAATGTTCACAAAGTCCAAATCTTTGAGTAATTTTAAAAAAAGGGCTAACAATGTATTGACCCTTCCTTTGAATGAAAATCTTTTCTCTCTTTTCTTATGCATCAAGAATCCTCCTCATAGACCCCTCGATCCCTCGATGTTTATGCATTAACCACGTTTGTTTAGTTTAAGTGAATTGGTGCAGACCACGATTCTGAATCCATTCACTACCGTGTCTCATGCTCTCCTTCTTAGTATTCTTCTCCTTCAATCCAGCTTTGTATTGATTCATACGTAGGAACCAAATAAGGATTCAGAATTCATATTCCGGACTTAATAGCTCTGACATTCTCCTACAACATGGTTATGTTACCAGAAAAATTTTCAAGAGTTCGACCATAACTATAGAATTTCTTTGATTGAGTCACTGAACAAGAAGGTGCACCATGCACCATGTTGGCATATGTAGTTATTTTTTAATTTTTTTAAGATTTTCTTAGCCATTCTACCATCAGGATAGCTCTCATTCAGATGAGGTTCCAATTCAGTCATGTATCCCTCCTTTACTCAAATATCACAAGCTTCTCATGCTCAAAGATATAAATGTTCATCAATTTGACTCGAAAGTCACCCATTGGACGATAATTTTTTTTTCTATTCACATTCCTTTTAGTAAACTTTTTAGTGAAAAAACGTTTTAAGTAAAGTGTGAATAATAAAAAGGTAAAGTTTATTGAATAATTGAACGAAAATAACATAAACTCTTATCTCCCGTATCAATAATTGATCAAACATTCTAGATTTAGCTATGGAGGGGAAACGGGTGCAAAGAAATAATACTCATGAGTAACATTCATAAGAATCCAAAACACATGAACAACACCATGAGTGTTCAAGTCACCTAAAATCAATACATATTATATATCTATATATATCTATATACATATTATATATTCATATATATATATATATATATATATATATATATATGAATGAATGGTTCATGATTTGAGTTGATCATTTCATATTAGGTATAGAGTTGCAATCATATTGAAATGTATGGGAAGAATTGGATGATGTGACCTATTGCACTCATACCTTACCCATCAATTTTCTAACTTACCAACGTATCACATCAAAACATGTTATAAAAATAAGATAATTATAATTTTATTATAAAAATAAGATAATTATAATTTTATTATAAAAATAATAGTAATTACCATGAAAAGTTAGAGAAGGGTAAAAGTTAAAGTTACTTTCGGTAAAATTACTACTTGTCTCGGTTTAGATCTTAATTTTTTCTCTCTCTAGATATTTGTATTAACTTATGTTTGACCAGATGCTCGTGCTTTTTAGTACAATTAAGTTAAATTTAAAAATCTCTGTTAAATAGTTTATAATTGTTTTTTTTAAAAGGATTAAAATATCGTTTTTTAAAAAAAATATCTTTGATAAGATCAAACACTCAGAGAAAGAAATTATTTATTTTGTAGGGAACATTATCCCTAATATATTTCACCACTATTATTATAGTTTTTAATATTAGTGTATAGCAATGTGTGACGCTTCAATATTGTAGACCACAAACTACTTATTATTTTATTCATTTTCAATTTCTAATATTAAGAAAACCAATTTTTATTGGGTCATTTTTATTTTTCCTTCTTTTTCTTTGACAGCTATTTTCCTTTGTGTTTTTTTTTAATAAAGACCGAATAATTAAATCTTGGATAATATTTTTCGGTTTGAGATATATAATATTTTAAACTTATTGGGTTATACTCAAATCTATATTGAATTTACGTTTGTATCTTTTCAACTCTGCATTTGTTTTAACCCGTGACAAACTTGAAAAGGAGAAGGGTAGGTGATAGGACATTTGGAAAACTCCGACCAATCGGGTGACTATTTTTATTATCTACAGATCAATGTCAGATCAATAGTAGTGTAGAATTTTGTTGATATAGAATATGTCTTTAATAAGATCCGTGATATAACACATGTTTATGCTATATTTTATAATGAACTTTCGAGTTTTATTTCTTTTTTATTTCATTTATAAAATTTAAACGTGTATGATGACTTTTTAAACTTTCAATTTTGGATCTTAACGTCATATTAGACATAAAATTAAAAATTAGATCGATTTAAAAATTCACAAAATTACAAAATTATATATATAAAGTTTCTAATTGGTTTTAGAATTTGACTAGAAAATTCAATTTTCTTTTTTTTTTTCAAATGTGGAAATTATAGTAAAGAAATTAGAAACAAATTAGTTAGCGAAGGAGGGTAAAAAGGTAAATCTCTATGTTAACACTACACTGAAACAAAACACTTGGTGTTGGTGGCTAGATTGATTGTGGATTGTACGAACAAAAGAAGTTTCGGCACGTGCTTCAATATTTGATATGTCAAGTTGCACGTGCACGTACTTTACTTTAAAGACCTATTTTAATCAGCTATTATATTTCCCTCAAATTTCTCTAAATAAATATATTATAATATTATTACATTCTTTTCTTTACATTTTATATTCCTCCTTTCATAATTTTACTTCAAATTTTATTTCCTTATTGCAAATTATTTTAAAATTTTAAATATTTACCATTAGAAAAAAAATCCAAATTGAACTATTTTTATTTTATTTAACAATTTGTTGCTTCTTAAATTTTTTTAGATATAACGAAAATATCAATTGTCTCTTATATTAATATCAAATTTATGAACAAATAAAAATATCGACTCATCAACGAAAATTTATTCGATGGATTAACATTATTTGTTATTATAAACATCAAATTAGGAGATTTCTTTTGTTTTTTTTTTTTTCACGAAATATTGGATGACCCACTATGTCAATCATTATGCTTAACTCACCCCCACAAAATAAAATTTAAAAGGTATTAACTATGTGTTATTAAAAAAAAATTACATATTAAAAAAAAAAACCTTAAAACCATACTTATAATCCTAATTAATTATAATCCACCATAATTAATATTAATTATAAATTAATATTAATCATCAAACAAAAAATTAGAGGTATTTATTATCTAATAGAAATGTAATGAGCTTATTTATCAAATCTAATTACAAAATATTGTTGTCTAGTTATATCATATTTTATATTAAGGTTTTTTTTTTTTTTTTTCAAATGTTCTATTTTAATTTTTAACAGGCATTTTATTTCTCGACAATGGGCCATACAACTTCATAAGGTTAGTGTACCATCACGGGCACTCATTTCAACATTTTTGTGAACTAATTTTAAAAAAAATGAAAGACAAGTATTAAAATAGTTTGGGTAAAGCTTCAAAATAGATGAAATTTAGAAGCTAAAGTCGTGTAAAGCTTATGAATTATAACAAATGAAAGCTAAAGAAACCAAAATAGATGAAATTTAGAAGCTAAGACGTAATCAAAGGTGAAAAGAAAATTAAACATGAATGGACAGAAACTTAAACCGAACAAACGAGCAATTTTTGTGGAAGAACAATGTACGAACATGGTATGATAATAGAGCCAATAACTAACTATTTCAACACAAAATAGGTGTATGCATGAATTATATGAAGTGTTGTTAGTGCCAAATTTTGATGGGCAAAGAACATGGCTGGTTCTATAAGCAACCAAAAAAGTCTAGTTGGCTTTTGGCTTCCCCTTTTCTTCGTTTTCTTCACATTCTTTGAGGATAGGGATGTGACACCAAGGACACCAAGATACCAAGATATGGGAGAGCAATTATTTAATCATTTATTTTCTTTGTGGAGAGCATATCTCGTTCATAGGGAACAATGGGAATATTCTAGATTTTTTTATTTTTGTTGTCTAAAATTTTAGTGGTCGATATATTTGATATACATGCACGATGTAGTAGAAGAATATTTATTTTCGATGAAAAAAGTAAATTAGACCTATGTTTCATTTATGCGACATCTGGAGCCACGCACATGGTTTTCTTAATAGTCCTTTGACTCAACTCTTCATAAAAAATTTCACTCATTACACCACCACATCTTTCTAGACATCCTTAGCTCATCCTTAGCTTTTGTGATTCATTGTGACATCTTTAATCGTACCTTCTTAAGTTCCTTGACATTTAGCTGTTGTCTTAATGTATTTACACCAAAACGCTACCTAATTCTCCTCACCAGTCATATTTTCGCAACAAAACTCTATCTAATTCCCTCATGATGGGCCAAAGAACACCTCCTTCCTTTCAATAAACTAGGCATGGATACCATCATTTTTCAAAAGCTAAAATCCAATGAATGGGCATCTTGGAACATGAGAAATAAGGGGATTCTATGAGAAGATCAAGAACAAGGTACCTGGAAAGAGCAGACATATTTCCTCAGGCATCAGCTTTTGCAATGCCCTGCTGCTCAACCATGTCGTCCACTCCCACCAGTTCATGTCTACATCCCTGCTTACTAAGAATGAACATATTTGTCATAATTTTTGGAGGATTTAAAAGTTACTTACCTTTCAACAACTTCTATTCAACAAATTAAGGTAAAGTAAGCCTTTGTATCCACATGCACAAACAATAGTTCCTAAAAATTGATACTTGTAGCTTAAAAAAAAATAATGGTCATTTTGATCTTAAGTCCACCCACCTATTGTCCATCTCAATCAATCAATGTAACTTCAATACGTGCACATTCATGCACATTTTAGTACATTGATACTAATTCAAAATCTGTGTCAAAATAATTCACAACTGAGGGACAACAACCAAAAAGAAAAACAGGAACCCTCAAAGTTCAAGAACAGAAGTATATTATATTGATCCTCAACGATCCCAATAATGATGGGATTAAACCTTAACTCTATGGATAAAATCCTTATTTTCCTTCTTATTTCTGGTAAAACTACTGACCAAGTGGCATTTTTTTCATGTCTGTCATCCCAAACAAAATTACACTTAAAATCATTTAAGTTCTTCAAATGACGTCCTTTGAAATTACTTCTTATTACTTTCTTGATTCCAGAATGAAGCCCAATCTTCCTTTAGCTTTACGTTATTCTGATACGAATCTGTTTTCTTACTGCCATTGAGACAAAGCCGCCGCATACATTACATTGGCATCCATTTTCAATAAGATATTCAAGAAAAACAACAATAGTCACCAAACTTATATCAATTACCATATTCAATGGGATGTTAGAGACCACAAGGGACGAGCAGTAGTTGATAAAGTTGATAAAGTTTTCGAACAGGTAATGAAAACATTATTAGATGTATTTCAACGTTGAAAAAGTGTCCATCTTAACCTGGGGGCCAATTCATTTGTCGTCCCCCCAAAAGGTGAACATGAAGATGATAAACCGATTGGCCTGCGAGAAAATGACAGAATCAAATGCTTGATACTTTTAATAATAAGAGAAGAAATTTGTTATCGTGTGTAAAAGATGGGGATTTGAGTACTAACATCCACTCGGTCCATCATTAATTACGACCCTAAAGCCATCGTCCAGCCCTTCTTGTTTGGCAATGAGCTTGGCAGCGTAAAGCAGTTGACCGAGAATCTCTGTGTGCCTCTCCTCAGCCTACAAAGCACAAGAAATATACAATGAAAATGCAAATAAAGGACAAGAATATCTATGAATGAACAATACAGCCCCTGAACCAGTGTCTAATAAATATAATAATCTTTTTAGCGTCAATGGATAAATTTCAACCTCATAACAGCATAAAACTAGAACGGGCCATTAAAATTAGCAGTTTAACACAAACACAAATTCCAACTACAAAATCCCTTAACATATAGATACGCAATTATGTAATGGTTTTAGTGAAGACGAGAACCATTTCTTGAAGTTTTTAAAAGTTTAGCTTCATATATTCTAGATGCCCACCCATTGTAATCCAAAGACCATAATACGCCTTTGAAGTAACAAAAATCTTTGTCATTAGTTTTTTTCACCATTTCTTTACAATGGCCTTTATCGATCTTAAGGTGAAATTTGAACTCTTATCACAGTCCAAAAATAATTTTTTTAGTTTCAAAATTTGACATGAATTTTGAGAATATGATCAGAAAGTAGATAATTAAAATAAAAATTAAAAATTAAAAAAAAAAAAAACCAAATGGCTATCAAATGGGGCCTAATTAATTACAAAAATCTCTTTTACTCGTAATAAAATTACTTATGCAGTATCTATTTAAATTTTATTTCAATCAATTTCTTTTAAATCTTTACCCACCAACAGGCAAAATTTTGTTGAAAATAATTCACAAGTTCCTCGAGTGTATTTTCCGTAAAATAGAAAATAAAAGTGAGTAACCGAATTCAATTGATGTGTGAATAAACTAAATAGTTAAATAAATACATAAAATACTAACATTTGCACAATTACTGTTACAAAATTGATCACATAACTTGATTGAACAACTCAAACTAACTTAGATTCGGTTGAATAACTTGAATTGGGACCATCATCTAACTACAGTCATTGAGTAGGGCTGGGAAAGTCCCTAAACTAAAACCAAACCAAATAGTAAACACCTCTACTAGAGATTTTCTTACTCTGGTTAGACAACCTAATTGCCACTCAAATTTCTCCACTATAAAGATAAATCTAACTTCTCAATCATTATTCAAGTATATAGTGGATATTTCATATAATGAGATCAAAATGACTTCAAAATGCAACTGCTAGAAGAACCAAGTCGACGGACGCTTAAAAGCAGAGACTAAAATACCTAGTAAAGAAGTACCTTAGATAATCCAGATAACCCATCCTTAACTTTTGGAATGATTAGAATATGTGTAGGAGCTTGTGGAGATATGTCCCTAAAAGCAAGAACCTGCCATCAGAGTGAAATTGAAACAAAAATTAATAGAACTCACAATGACAGAGCTTAACTTCAATTCCAAGTATTCATCTCATGACAACATCCAAGCAAGATTTATAAAACGAAATGAGTGGTCGTAATTGAAAGGACATTGAAGGATGCATAATAAATATACATTAAGTCCTTGGGACAAAATTAAGAAGCCAAGGAATTGATTTGAAGAAATAATCATAAAAAATTTTAATTAAAAAGGAAACAGATCTGTCAATCTTTCAACCCACCCTTCCATGAATATGTGCCCAAGTGGAGAAAACAAAAGGTCTGTCAATCTTAGTTCAAATAGGGATCCATCAAGTTGGACGAAGGGTACCTTTCCATTACTGAAGAATTTTAAAGAGAGACAAGTCTTTTTCAATGCTAGCATCATATTTTCAATGATGGGTACCGGCATCGTATTTCCACCATGCAATAGTAACAATTTCTCTCTAGAAAGTAATATAACACATTCAGCAAATACATTATTTACAAAATTAATCTAGATAGGCCATTGTCCAAACTTAATATTTCCTTCCCTCTAAAATTCTTTTACATAATAATACAAATTATATAGTAATAATGTAAAGGAACCTTATCATCCTCAAAGACAATCGTAGATGGAATTTCCTTATTAATGATTTTGTCAAATCTGCAAAGGTAACAAACCAAAAACATTAGTTGCAACTTGAAATGGGTTTTCGTGAAATGTAATGATTTTATTTATTTATTTTCTCTACTCGAGAATAGTTACATGGTTTTCTCAAAGGAGATAAAGAACAAACTCCAAAAGGAAAGAAGTAAAAATAAAAATTGATAGCTACTTCCCTAATATGCAGCAATGACAACTAATTCGTATAAGAAAAAAATCCAATTTACTACCTTACTTCGCTTGGTATGTCAAAACCTACAGCTTTCAATTTCATCAATCTCAAACTTAAATAAATTGTGCAATTAATGCCTCTTCAAAACTAAATAAAAAATATCAACACTAATAAAATATTCAATATCAAACCACAAAAATAGCAATACTGAATAATAAAAATACCAAACTAAGCAACAACCTTAAGTCATTAAAATAGTGCTAAGTCTAATGAAAAAATGTTAAAATTACGATGGAAAAATCTCGTAATGACCAGAAAATCAATTCCAACAACAATAGTATTATCCGGCCAACAAAAGTACTCAAATTGAGCCACAAATCTCCAAGACACAAACACACATACACACATTCAAATACTTAATTTATTTATTTAACTTTAGGGCCTAATTTTATGAAATTAAAATTTTAAGGTCAAAATTGACAAATTGTACAAGGTATAAATTGAATTTTCCCTGTCAATAATAAACAAAAGATAAACAAAATAAACAAAATAAACAAATCAAGTACTCCACCTCATGCATATTTGAAGACTTTTGCATGGCCAGATTGACAATTAATTTGTCAGATTGCTTTTTGTATAGTCACTAAAATAATACATTAGCAATTTGTTTTGTTGTAGGAAACTTACATATGACTCATACATCAAGCTTTTCCTTGACGAAGTGTTTGTTCATGGTCCACTTCAAGGTTTTTTATCCTTATGAACTATAAACATTTAAATATTTGTATGTTCATCATAGTAGATCCTTATAGGAAACCAACTAGGAACATTGTACCTCTTCACAAATTTCATCTACTCTCACAAATTCCAAAGGAAAATCCCAAAATTCTACTTCAATATTACTCATAGTCGTAGCAACTATATTTTGTTCATTACTTCCTCAAGTAACTAGTTTCCCTCCAACAAAAGCACAGTAGACTAGACACAAAATTCTCTGTTTGTTGTTTAATGCGGAAAATAAGGATGTAACTTCAAAAAATAGTGATGAGGCTATCCCAATTTCTTCCATTAAGTATGCAAAACAAGCTTGTCCTTCACTCCCTTCGGGTTTAAATAAATTCTCTTCCTTCCTTGATATTTGTGGTCTTCAGATACAAGAAATTCCACCATTTTCAGATAGTTTTGCTTAAGAATAGCAAGTTCGGCAGCTCAGTCAATCCGTTATTTCCAAGAGGCACGAAAATGCATATAGTGAAAGCGATCTCCGGCTCTTCATTGGTTGCTCCAAGTTATTGTGTGGGGATTTTTTCATTAAATATTTAACCACTTCGTCCATTTCTCACCTTCCAAGCAATCAAAAGCAACTAATGCCAAAAAAAAAAATATTTGTTTCTTTTTTTTATGATAAGCTACCGCAATTTCGACTACCCTCTCATAGATGTCTCCTTACAGCGATTATTTTCCCCAACATTGAACCCAACTCCGGACAGTTTGTACAGTTCAAAATCTTTAAACATCTTTAAATCTCACCGTACTCACAGAACCATTAGTCTTCAGCTTTGAGCATACGCTACATACACTAAACAACCAAAATAATACATAATTATAAGAAGAATCAACAATTCCATTCCCCGATTACTCAATCGCCATGAAACAATCAAGAACCGATTACCAGCAAATCAAACACACAAAAAAAAAAAAAAAAAAAAAAAAAAAAAAAAAAAAAAAAAAAAAAAAAAAAAACC
>NW_019268520.1:4861338-4894402 GCF_002738365.1 Cucurbita moschata
AAAAAAAAAAAAAAAAAAAAAAAAAAAAAAAAAAAAAAAAAAAAGACAAATTACAGAGTATATAAAACTAAAAACACAGAATGTTGGTTGGCAACGGCACTTAAAGAAGCTTACATGGTGGGGGAATCGGAGGGAACAGCTGCAAGAGCCGCTTCCTTCTCGGAAGATGCCATGGAAATGGAAAGAGATTGGGAAATGTGGGAGCTTAGAACTGTGAGTCGAGTCCAGTGCTTTATATATTCATTCACCATCACAGCCCTAATTCTTTTTAAATCTTCCCGCGAAATCGGCGCTGTTTACATGCCACGTTGAAAGCGCCTCTTTCTCTTTTTCTGACCAATCAAAAGCTGCCACGTGGACTTTAATTTTCTTTTTCTTTTTTAAAGAATTTAATACTAAATTTATAAACTTTATAATGGTTTTGAAAAAATGGCAAGAAAGAAAGGTAAAAAATAAGCACATAAGAATAGAATCCCACCAAAAGGTATAGTTTATTCATAAACTCATCTCAATCTCCTAAAACAGATAATATCATGAGATGATGAGGGTTCGTGACGATCGAACAGCTTAGCGAATACACGACTGATAAAAAACGGCAGAAAACGTGCGTGTTTTGCTGCAAAGTAGAAACTGCTAATGTAGGAGTATTTCAATAAGGTTTACAAATAGGTTCAATGTGCAAATTTATATACAAAAGTTACAGACATCATCGACGACTTCACGAAGTCGACAATAACACAGTACTCGTCGAACCACAAATTGAATCTTAACTTCACAGGTACACTCGATACAGCTGGTCTGCCTTCTTTCTCCTTAGATTTGATTTTTAACTCTAATGCAAACCCGTCATCTGGATGTTACTTTTTCATACAATTCTCGGTCCTATCGACCACAAATTTATTCAGGTAAGTTCAGGTAAATTAATAGATGGAGATGGGGCAGAATCATCTGTTGATCCACAATCGACTCGTTGTTTCTTTCGGGGAGATGACGGTCCTGCAGATGCATCGCCATACGACTCAGACTGGCAAGTCTTTTGCTTATTGTCCTCCTCACCTGAGGGCAACACCTTGGAGTCTTTCAATTCGCCGCCTAATTTATGTTGCTCCTCGATGATCTTCTGCAAGTATTTCGCCTGTGCTTCTATTCTCATTTGTAATTGCCTCTGAACCTGATACGAGATTCAAGCAAACCAAGCTCTTTTTAGGTACTTTCTTAAGCATTTGAGATTCTAATAACATACATAACAACCAAGACGAAGAAATGATATCCAATCTTAAATTCAAATGCTCAACTTTAATCCAGCAAAACAAAATCATTTGAAATGTAGAATTTTCTAGCAACTAAATGATCAATCATTCTAGGGGAAGCATTTGGTTTATGGGTGTGGGCTGTTCTTTTCTGGGTTGCTTCTAAGCAACACTCTTCTGAACTAATTTCGTCGTCGAACTCATCGATGCCTAGATACATTTCACCTCCACCATCTTATGAATTTTTAGCAATCTCAAATTTTAGACCCATTAAAGAACAGACGCTCTAATGACCATGGAGAGGCTGCTTCCTTCCGATAAAGCAAAACGAACAGCAAGATCGTAAGGTGGCAGTAACCGTTTGAGACGACACTTTCTCTCACAAATATACACTCATTATCTACGTGTTGTTTCCTTGCATTCCCCATCCCCCAAGCCTTTGTCTAGACAATAATCTCACCAACTCCACCCTTCAAAATCTCCGGCTAAAACTCATTTTCTAAAAGTTCTCTTATGAGAAAGAGTATTTTCCTCTCCAGAAGATATTTCAACACCTTTAATAGGAAAGGGGAAGAGTAATAAATGATGAGGGAGTCCAGACCTCGAGCTGTTCTTGAAGACGTTTCTGAACCTCCATTTGCATCCTCAACGCCTCGTTAATTTGCAGGCCCCTGAAGGGTGGAAAGTTTAATAGAACGATGCAAGTCATACAACATACTGGAGTAAAAATAAGTCCCAAGAGGAATTCTAAATACAAATGGATACTCACGAAGAGGAATCCGTTCCAGAGAGACTCTCTAAGCTTCGCTTCTCATCTTTCGAACCTACATGCCAGTAAGGGATGATACAAGTGAAAATCAATACACTCCACAGACAGACAAGAAGTCGTTGCTGAATAGAAGAATGAAAACAATAGTAAACAGACTGTTTTACCATCTGCTGGAGATTCTGGCAAATACTTTGCAAGTCGATACTTCTGAAAGAATAAAAATGCGATCATTTTTTTTTTTTTTTTTGGTCATAAACCGAACTTTCATTGAGAAAGAATGAGAGGAATACAAGGGCAACAAAGGAGCCCGACAAAAATAACGGACAAGGAGCCCAAAAGTAACTACAAAAGGGTCTCTCAAATCCAACAAAATCAAACCAAGATCACAATTACAAAAGAGTTCATTAACCGAAGTCCATAACGCGGCAACCACCCTTCAAAATAGTTGCATCATAGCTGATAAATTCACTAAATGGACGTACCTGTAAATGGCTTTTGACGTGGTATATGGTAAGACCAGGTACCCCCATCACTCTTAAAACACCTTTAGGAGTTGCCCCTACAAGACAATGGGAAGGAAATATTTTGGTAAACTATTTATCATCGTTGAGTAGAAACGCCAACCCTACAAAGAAAATGCATTCAAGCACAAAATTTGAAATGTGCAAATTTCCATCTTACTAAAAATAGATAAAATTGAAAATATCTTACTAATCGTACTTCCAAGTGGTCTAGCAATAGAATTTTTAGAGAGGTTGAGAGATCGGGTGGGAAGGTTTGGGACTCGGTTAGTTACAACGCCTCCTTGAGGTCTTTTATTTGTAATTACGAGTTTGAACTTATTCTTTCGAATTAGAGGCATTTTCTACAGTTAAGTTCAAACTCCTTTTGTTCGAGCTCGTTTTTTCTCTGTGTCCTTGTGTACTTATCATTTTTCAATAAAAGCACGGTTTCATAAATAATAGTAGTAGTAATACATACATACATATGTATAAAATAGTCTGTACAGAAAAGGACTGCACATGATGAGGCATGCAAAATTTTTTGTTTTACGACAAACAGATATTTTATTGATACGACGAGACATACAAAAAGGGGGAATACCCAAGCAACTGAGGACTACAAAACGCCCGCCAGTTCATCAGGAGATCCTTCTATAATTTGTAAAAGGACGGTAGAAACATTTACACCAACCAAGAGCACTAACAACATTCTAAAAAGATTTCAAAGGGGCGAAACTTGTTGAAGATTCTATTCTTCCTTCACCAAAGAGCCCGCAGAAAAGCTCTGATCCAGGATTACTTTCTCCTTTTTGAAAGGATGGCCAGCCAGGGAAGCATGGAGGAGAATATTGACTTTTCATGGATGGCAGTCTGCCAGCCAAAGGAAGCATGGACCTTAAGCCAGAATTTGTTCCATTACAGAATTGAAGAGGTCCTCCTGGGATTCAGAGTTTTCATACACATAACGAAGCAACATGGAGAGATGGCCAAATTGGGAAGCCTCTTCTGCATAACATTTTGGATAATGTCTCCCCCCCCCCCAAAATAGTTGGGGGCATATTACGTAGATACATGCAAAAAAAATTTGGGGGGCACAAAACAGAAAAAGGAAAAACACCCTTTAATTCATATAGTTTTGAGATTGTTGTGGTCACGACCTTGCTCGAACAGGATCTGTTCAACAGGTTGTACAATTGTGTCCTCAAGTTCTAAAGATTGCTTTCTGTCTGCCCACTATAGTTCCCAAACGGACATTTTAAACCCTACAATAAACAGTTGCTTTGTCTTGGAGCACTTTGACTATTAGTTGACTATATATAAAGTGGACTGGGTGTATAATCTGACGTGGAAATATTAATATTATTTATATACGCACAGCTTATATCCCACCCTCCTTGCTCTCCTCTCTCTTTCTATATCACCCTTTTCTCACCCTATGCAACTTCTCTTTCTCCCTATTTAATACCACCGGCTTCTCTCTCTTTTTGAGAGTTCTTCTCTATCTCTCCTCTCTATTCAATATCACCCGTTTCTCTCTCTTGGAAACTTCTCTCCCTCTCTCATTTCTCCCCCACATGCTTTCTCTCTTATTTGCCCATTTTGGTAGCTTGGAGCAAGATGAACCTACCCGTTCTATCATGAAGTTTGGCCTTGGCAACCTTCTCAACAAGATTTCCCTCCTGCAAAGTAGGCGGCTTTGGAGACTTGCTATGAAAAGATGCCATTTTGGAGAAGTGCGGTGGCTGCTAAATGTGGAATCCTCAAGGTGAGGGTAATTAATGATCCTCTGAAATACCACCAGGGGATTGTGAAGGGACATTCTCAAACTAAATTATTTCTTGGCTTCAAGAGTCGCATCATTTAGGAATAGTTGCAATACCAAATTTTAGGAAGACCAGTTGAAGGGTAATGGTTCTCTCTCAAATATTTTTCCTTCGACTTTACACTTTGTCCAAAATCGAGAAAACAACCATGTCTAAAACTCCTCAAATACTAATAATACTTAATAATAACTGACCTATGAGAATGCTTTTCAACCCCCTGGGGATCTAAGTAATATGAGAATGTATGAATTCAATCCTTTGTTTTTCCAATTCATGATTTTTTTGCCTCTTACAAACCCAAAAATCTAGGCATATCGAGTGTGCTGACCTTTTAGCACCCATCATGAGTCCCTCGACATAGGACCAAAGAACCACATTTAATCTTCAAGATTATATGTACATCAACTCCACCTTATAGACACTTTTGTTGAGATAATCGAACTTATGGCATGATCTTTAACCCTTCCATACTTTTCTATTACACTACTTCATTTGAAACCCCATGAACTCATTAAAAAATATAGACACATAACCACATTTAACAAACCTAATACTGGGAAGAAATTGATGCATGGCTTCATAAAAAATTTCCCCTGTTCTAATCCTGAAAATTAATATGAAAGCAAATGCATAATAACATTACTTTAAAGAAAATACCCACTATCTGGTCCACCGAGCTGTGTGATGGCGTCGACAAATCGGTCATGAAGATCTGATGTCCATCGCAAGCGTTGTTTTCCACCTCCTCCAGGTGGCATTGAACTTTTGGCTGAAGATCCACCAAGAACCGCAGCACTCGCACCTTGTTCAGCACCTTGAGATTTGTGTGGCACTAAGCTCGCAGTTGAAAATTTCTTAGCATGATACATGATGAGGACAGATACAGCTTGGAGAACCTTTCTGCGAAAAATTACATTATATTTCAGCAACTTCATAGAAAAAAAAAACAAGATGGGATTTTAACAAGGCAGCTGATCAACACTCCAACAACTAATCCAGTAGAACCCTCTCTAAAATTCAGCACAAAGTTATTATTCTGTGTATGTTAAGATATAACACGTAATTTATTTTAAGTCACAAATAACGCTCCAAATCATATAGCAACAAGAATTGGGAATATATGATCCATGCACTTAAAAAACCGTTTTTCAGCTTCCATGGAATAACATATCATTGAAGGAAACAATACTACGCAAGTAAAAAATACAAGTTCCAGATATTCCGAGCATAATTAAGAAGCAAAAATAGAAGCCAGCTACAAAAGAACCTACAAAGTTAAATAACTAGGCTTCACCTGGAAGGGACTCAGAAGGCCGATGACGGTGGGTGAATTAGCTTCAGAACCGTCATCTCGGAAATCAACAAAATCTCCAAAATTTAGAGGGAAGAGAAACGCAGTTGATAGTGAATTTCAGAGGTCGATGATGTGATCAAATGGTTGGAGTAGAAGTGTGGGACGGCGGCGGCGACGGTGGTTGCGGGACACTGCGGCGGATATGCAGTCTCCGATGGATCAAAATGGAATTGGAATTTGTCTGTTCTAGGGTTTCAGAAAGGAAGAGAAGAGCGTATGAAAATTCTGATTTCGGCAAGATGGTTCGTCAGAACCAGACGAACGTTTTCTCTCTCTTCTTCTTTCTTGTTTTTGTTTGTTTTTTAATTTCTTTTTTTTTTATTTAATTAAATACGAAAACAATAAATAAATAAGAGACGGAGTTTTAGTTGCGCAGCGGATAGATCGCGTGCAGAGGACGGCGATATTTATACGATCTTTCGGGTCACCGCGTCGGCCCACCACGTAACCCGACCCGACTACAGAAATGTCCTCTCTCTCCCCCAAATTACAAATTTAGCATCTAAATTTTTAACTAATTAAATAAAAATCTTATTAATTCGCACAAACATTATTAAATCTTAGTTTGAGTTTAGGGTCAAGATATCCTGCATCTCTAAATCGGACCATCGGACTTAAAGGTGCGAAAGTATGGGGAGCGAACGGGATTAGATACCCTGATAGTCCATTTCGTAAACGATGAGTGTTCGCACTTGGTCTACGTGGATCAGGGGCCCAACTAATGCGTGAAACACTCCGCCTGGGGAGTACAGTCGCAAGACCGAAACTCAAAGGAATTGCTGAGGGGGGGCATCGCTCATCCGGCTTTTATGGGAGAATCTCCACTTACTATTTCTCTTAATATCCTCTCTTTGTCACATTGTGAGGGTATATAGAAGTTCTCGTTGGCTCGCTCAAAAAAGTTTCTATACCTTACCTTTTGATTCAATTCAACTCTAATAGCCACTAGACTCACTATAGTAGTCGGTTCGACTGTTTAATAAACTCTAAGTTTGGACATAATTCAACTATATAGTAGTCCGTTCAGATGCTCGATAAACCTCAAGTTTAGACTCAACTCTACTCTATAGTCACTAGACTCATTATAGTAGTTCATTCCGCCACTTCTCAACAAACCTCAAGTTTGTTGTAGTGTATTTAGGTTAACTTTTTGTAAAAAATTTTATTCACACCAATTTAGTATTCGAAGATTTTTTATTTTTTTTTATATATATTTTTTTAAGAGTATGAATTATATTTTTTAAATAGTTTTAAAAATTAAAAGGTATTTTTTAAAATCGAAAGATATTATTGAAGCTTTTATATGAGATAAATTTAATTATTTTAATACTTTATATAATTACGGGAGATATATTTATTTTTAAATATAAAATTAAGAAGAAATAGTTCATCCTAAAGTAATGTAAGTTCTCGAACGATTTTAATTGATTTATAGATTAAGTTGACATTTTGCATGATAGTTACGCTATTGATTATATTTAAAGTTAGTCGAGAAATTTGTCTAAAAAAAAAGTTAAATAAAAATAAATGTTAAGGTTTCAAAATTATTATTTTTGGTTTAGTTTTTAAAGTCTTATTTAACTTAGAAATTGAAAATTTAAGATAAATTTCAAATTTCCGTCTTGATCTTCAAAATTATAAATTGTTTATTGATTATTTAAAAATCATCCGTCTCAATCGTTTAATTGAAAATATCGTCGAAATAATAAATTATGTTATTTAATGAAATAATTAATTTAAATATAATCATCCTTTAAATGTGGCCTATTAGCTCAGTTGGTTAGAGCGTCGTGCTAATAACGCGAAGGTCGCAGGTTCGAAACCTGCATGGGCCATTTTGTTTCTTTCTACTTAAAAGGAGATGCAGTTAACATCAATTACATGAGTTCGCACGTTTGAAGACATGGCCTATTAGCTCAGTTGGTTAGAGCGTCGTGCTAATAACGCGAAGGTCGCAGGTTCGAAACCTGCATGGGCCATTATTATCTTTTTCTTATTTATTTTATTTTTTTTCGATTCTCAGATATTCGGACTTTCTCTTACATTTTTATTCCTTCTTTAGCCTCCTCCTATCAAGATTCGACGCACCATTGATATCACCAGGGAGGTTGATGAGACTGTTTGCAAACCTAATGGCGAAGAGGTGCTTCTTCCTCCTCATCTTCTTCATCTTAATCTTTATTATACGAAATTTTTGTAGCTTTTGTTTAAGTATATATGTTTTTACTTTATAGTTCTTTTCATCTACAGTTCATACTCGTTATGTTTCCAGTTTTGATTCTCTGCAACTATTTTCTGGAAATGATGTTGATGAATTTAGCTCCATCTTAGAGCGCATCACTTCGTCAAAAGTTCTAATTACAACTTCTCGTTTTGGTTCTACCGTAGGATTCTTCATTATTACTAGTTTATGGAAACTGACCTAAAGCATTCATACTTGGTTAGACTTGATACCTTTTGTAGTTATACTTAGATCTGCTGCCTGTATGTGACTTACTGTTAGCAGATTGGACCTGCTTGTTGCTTTCAGTGATACCAAATGTACATTACTACAATAGAGGAACTAACGATTCGATTCGAAGAAGTTTAGTGTAACGGCCTACTAGCAGGTAGTATCCTCTTTCGGCCTTCTCCTCAAAGTTTTTAGAACGCGTCTGCTAGTAGGTATTGTCTACTACCGATGTGAGATCTCACAATCCACCCCCCTTCAGGCCCTAGTGTACTCATGACACGCTGCTTGATGTCCACCCCCTTTAGGACTCAGCGTCCTCGTTGGCACACCGCTTGGTGTCCACTCCCTTCGTGGCTCAGTGTCCTCTTTGGCACATCGCTTGGTATCTGGCTTTGATACCCATTTGTAATGGCCAAAACTCACCGCTAGTAGATATTGTCCTCTTTGGGCTTTTCCTTCTGGGTTGCCCCTGAAGGTTTTTAAAATATGTCTGCTACGGAGAGGTTTCCACACCCTTATAAAGAATGTTTCGTTCCCTTCTCCAACCAATGTGGGATCTCACAATCCACCCCCCTTTAGACCCCAGCGTACTCGATGACACACCGCTTGGTGTCCACCCCCCTTTGGGACCCAGCATCCTCGCTGGCACATCGCTTGGTGTCTGGCTTTGATACCATTTGTAACAGCCCAAACCCACCGCTAGTAGATATTGTCCTCCTTGGGCTTTCCCTTTTGGGTTGCCACTCAAGGTTTTTAAAAGTGCTGCTAGGAAGAGATTTCCACACTCTTATAAAAAATGTTTCGTTCTCTTCTCCGACCAATGTGGGATCCACAATCCACCCCCTTCAGGGCCCAATGTCATCGATGACACACTGCCTAGTGTCCACCTCCTTAAGGGCTCACCATCCTCGTTGGCGTACCACCTGGTGTCCACCCCCTTCATTGCTCAGTGTCCTCACTGGCACACCGCTCGGTGTCTGGCTATGATACCATTTGTAACGGCTCAAGCCCACCGCTAGCAAATATTGTTCTCTTTGGGTTTTCCCTTTTGGGTTAAACCTCAAGGTTTTAAAAACGTGTCTGCTAGGGAGAGGTTTCCATACGCTTATAAAGAATGTTTCATTCGAGACAAAACTCTTCGAGACAAAACTCTTGTTGCTGCTGTTGTTTAGTAGCAGGATGTTACTCTAATTTATAGAGACTAAAATCTTTATGGGTTGGGATAATAACCGAATAATACTCGTATTACTCACTTTGATTATGTTCGTTCCTTTCATCTCGAAGTAGGTTCAGATTGTCCCGTGCATAATAGGGACTAAACTTGTAATTTAACCCTAAAACTCTAAATTTATTATCTACAAAGGAAAGCAAGGAAGAAATTGATTTTGCTTACCTTCTCTGGAAATTCAAATTTCCAATACAAAATCCAAAAAGAAAAGCAAAAATAAGAGGGAAGAGAATGAGAATGAATCCCACAAGGGGAAGTTGTCTGTGGTGAAAGCCAAAGTAATCTCTTAAGAAAGCTGATACTGTTGTCTTTTCTTGAAACCCCATCAGTGTCTTGTCTATATCTCCATATTGTGACGTTAGTAAGCCATTCAAAGTCCATGATGTTGGGCTCATGTAATACAACCATGTCCACCACTTTGGGATTTGCTGCATAAAAACAGAGAAACTTTTATTTACTGAAAAACCGAGCTTTCATGGAGATGATAGAAAAGGAAGCTAGATCCTAACTAATACTCGTTATATAACAGCTCAAGCCCACCGCTAGCAAATATTGTTCTCTTTGGGCTTTCCCTTTCAGACTTCCATTCAAAGTTTTTAAAACGCGTCTCCTAGGGAGAGGTTTCCACATCCTTATAAACAATGTTTCGTTCCTCTCTCCAATCGATGTGGGATCTCACAATCCACCCCCCTTCGAGGCCCAACGTCCTCGCTAGTACTCTTTCTCCTCTCTAATCGATGTGAGATCTCACATGTTATCTCTATGAATAACCTTACTAATCAGTTCATTTCGGTCGTTACTTCTTCAAACTTTTCCTTTTTATTCATCATGTCCAACCCGCTAAGACACTTGTTGGATCATATCGAACACTTATTAGCGTAGTGGATGTGTTTTACACTAGTTGTGAGACACGTATCAAACACTTGTTAAGTATGCTAAACAGACACATGATAATATAGTCTTTGTTGTGTCCGAGGCAAAATAAAGAGCATCAAGGAGGAGCCATGGCTTACCGGACGGGGAATAAGAAAGCCAGAAAAGAGATTGAACATAGTGTAGAAGGCAGACGACAAGATGTTAGCAATTTGAAAGTTTGGTGTGATGGAGACAAGCAGCATCCCAAGATAGTTGAAGTAGAGAAGTGCACATAATATTGAGTAGAAACACCAAAACACTTTGGATGCCGAGCCATAGAATCCAATCATGGGGTAAGTGACAATAACATAGGTAGCTGCTTGTACTAACAAGTAAGGAACCTCCACAAGCACCTGCAAAGTTAGACAGAGTTTTGAAATTTGATAACTTTTTATAGAACTTCACAATATATAGAGCTTAAAATCTCAGTGAACTGGATTATGTGTTCACATATTAGCTACAAACATAAATAAAACGTTAAGAAAAATGGAATTTTAGTGGTTTAGAGTTGTGGGGGAAGCCACTTTCTTTGCTACTTCGTGGAATATTTATGTGAGATCCCACATCGGTTGGGGTGGAGAATGAATCATTCTTTATAAGGGTGTGGAAACCTCTTCCTAGCAGATGAGTTTTAAAAACTTTGAGGGGAAATTCGAAAGGGAAAGCCCAAAGAGGACAATATCTGCTAGCGGTGGGCTTGAGCTGTTACAAATGGTATAAGAGCCAAACACCGGGCGATGTGCCAACGAGAAGACTGAGCCTGAAGGGGGTGGACATGAGGTGGTGTGCCAGCAAGGATGCTAGGTCTCGGAGAAGGGTGGATTGGGGGGTCCCACATCGATTGGAGAAGGTAACGAGTGCCAGCGAGGACGGTGGCTCCGAAGGGGGTGGATTGTGAGATTCCACGTTGGTGGGAGAGAGTGAAACATTCTTTATAAGTGTGTGGAAACCTCTCCCTAACAGACACGTTTTAAAAACCTTAAGGGGAAGCTCAAAAGGAAAAGCCCAAAGAAGACAATGTCAGCTAACGGCTTCGATAATGGTTTTGGTCTCGTTTGACGATCGAAGGGAATAAACTTATAATTTAAGCTAAAAGCAAGATCATTAGGATCAAAAGGGTTGAACAAGTTAAAATGAAAATGTACCTGCGCAAGTGAATAAGCCCACGAAGAATACATCCCAGCAAACCTTTCTCTGTACATCACAGTTCTCTCCATTGATACATAAGGAAGGACTGATGAGCAATTGTCAATGCCAAGGAAGATTACAGCAGTGTACATCGAACCGAAAATATTGAACAAGTTCTGCTGGTTTTCTCTTCAAACACAGACATAAAGACAACACAAAGTTTGCTCATTCTTATCAGTCTCCTAACACTTTGACAACTGAAATGGATTGGAAAATGGCACCAAAAGCTTTCACATTCATTGCATAAAAATACTCACAGCTCTTTTCCTTGCTTCCAGAATAGTGCCCCAAACATCAAAGACGATGCAAGTGTATGCATCAAACGGATCAAGTTATAAGAAGGACTCCTCCAATATGACAAGTTTTGTTTCCAAAGACAAGCCTTCAACTGTCCGATGAAACCTTGGGAAAAGACCTTCGAAAAACGCAAATCGCTCGAATCAGGAGGCGGACTGCTCAACTGATCCACAAGCTCTTTGTTAGTCCTGCAAAACATATCATAGAAAAGTATGTTTGTGAGATCCCACATCGGTTGGGGAGGAGAACGAAACACCCTTTATAAGGATGTGAAAACCTCTTCTTAGCAGACGCGTTTTAAAAAGGACAATATCTTCTAGTGGTGGACTTGGGCCACTATAATGTTTTATGTCCTTCACTCTTCTTTTCAGTAGATAATAAAATAGTTACATCATTGTGACGTGCGAACAATAGATTCCAACTAAACTTCAAAAGTTTCGACAAAGTTTTCCCTGAAACTTGCACTCCCAAAACATTTACTTCAAACTCGCTCACTATTTGGAGTCGAAATTGAAACAAAAAACAAAGTTATAGAGCGTTACTCACTCATAGAGAGTCGAGTTCTTGTATACTTGAGCAAAATCTATGCCGAGTTCAGATTCTGCTGAGGGAGAGGTAACCTCTAGCATCCATGTTGCAGGATTGTAGTTTTCTCTGATCTTTGAAACCCCAGGAACATGCTGTGCGTGTAATAGAAACAATGAGGAGAGAAGATATGGTCACAAGCAGCATTGCTAGTAGCACAGCAGTCTTACCTCAAAGTATTCTATAAGCCGTCTTGAACGTTGTCCGAGTGGTCCGCAGTAGATCATGCGACCACCAGTTTTCAAAAGAATCATCTGCACAGAAAGGTGTGAAGCTATTGAGAATTGTTGGGAGAGAGTCCCACATTGGCTAATTTAGGGAATGATTATGAGTTTATAAGTAAGGAATACATCTCCATTGGTATGAGGCCTTTCGGAGAAGCCCAAAGAAAAGCTACGAGAGCTTATACTCAAAGTGGACAATACCAGACCATCGTAGAGAGTTGTGATTTCTAGCCGAAGCTGCCTTAGAAAATGGATAGTTCTATAAAGAAAAAGCATTTGAAAGATTTTTACCTCATCAAACGATTCAAAGATGTCGATACTCGGCTGGTGGATGGTACAAACTATTGTTCTTCCAGTATCAACCACATTCTTAACCGCTCGCATGACAATGGCAGCTGCTCTTGCATCCAAACCCGTGGTAGGCTCATCCATGAAGATGATAGAGGGATTGGAAACAAGCTCAACAGCTATGGTTAACCGTTTACGCTGCTCGGTCGATAAACCACTAACACCCGGTCTGCCGACCAACATGTCTTTTATGCCATCAAGTTCAATGGTCTCAAGGACTTCATTCACAAATTGCTGTGAAACAAGAAACTAATATCAACATTAGATATCACATGTAAGTTTTAGCTAAAGAGGGGGAGCTATACGATACCGCTTTTGTTTCTGAGTCGACATCAGATGCTAAACGGAGCGAAGCAGAGAAGATCAGTGATTCTTCCACTGTTATTTGAGGAGAATGTATATCAGTTTGTTCACAGTAACCAGATATCCGAGCAAATGTCTTTTGAACTTTAGGAAAGCCACCAATTTTGATATCTCCTTCGATGTATCCGTATGTTTTTCTTCCTGCAAGAACATCAAGCAGAGTTGTCTTCCCAGCTCCACTTACACCCATCAATGCCGTGAGGACACCAGGCCTTAAAGCCCCTGTTAGATCTGAAAGGAGTTGGAGTTTCTTCTGGGTGAAACCCCGTTCTCTCATTTCCTTGAATCAAAATAAAACAAAAAGTTAGTACTTCAACCATGAAACGGAGTGAGTGGAAAAGGGGAGAGAGCAGGGAGAGATTTCTATTCTTTAGCCAACAGGGCCGGGGATGGGGAAGAGGATTATGTAACGGCCCAAGCCTACCACTACTAGATATTGGTTTTCCCTTTTAGGCTTCCTCTCAAGATTTTTAAAACGTGTCTGCTAGGGAGAAGTTTCCACACCCTTATAAAGAATGTTTCGTTCTCCTCCTCAACCAACATGGGATCTCACAATTCACCCCCTTTCAAGCCTAGCTCCTTGTTGACACACCATCTCGTGTACACCCCCCTTCAGGGCTCAACCTCCTCGCTAACACATCGCCCGGTGTCTGGCTTTGATACCATTTGTAACGGCCTAAGCCCACCACTAGCAGATATCGTCCTCTTTAGGATTTCCCTTTCAGACTTCCCCTCAAGGTTTTTAAAACACGTATGCTAAGGAGAGGTTTCCACACCCTTATAAAAAATGTTTTGTTCTTCTCTCCAACCGATGTGGGATCTCACAATATTATATCCCCATTCTCGTCCCCGCCCTCACCTCTGCCCAAGTTCCAATCCCGCCGCACGAAACTAAGTGAAAATTTTCTCAAGGATAGGGATTGAAACAGGAGGTGGGGATGGGGACGAGAAAAGCTTCCCCATCCCTATCCCTACCCCTACCCCATGAACATCTCTATCTAAAACCAACATCACAATTTTGATAGGCCGAAAACAATCTCACAAACAAGCTAATTTGGTTAAGAGTTTGAAGAGTATTACCAATGGCATGTCCACATGATACTGCAAATCTCGAAACACTACTGTCAAAGGTGTGAAAGGCAAAGCTATTCTTCCTGTTTTTTGAAGCAACCGGATCATGAAAAACATATCAAAACAGAAGAACATCAATAAACCCAATCACAATGATAAGTGACCTTTTCTGGATTCTATGTTGGTCTTAGGAGAAGATGCTTTTTCCACAGAACTAGCACTGTCATTGCCTTCTTCACTGCTCTTTGTTTGCAAGAGCTTTTCGTGTGAGATAATCGCACGAGACGACCCGGGAGCTAAATGTAAAATAGACTTGTTAATCAAAGACTTATTCACGAAAATTTAGAGACCAAACTTGTAATAGACTTACGCTCGAGGAAAGTTAGAGCCAAGACAAATCCAGTATTGAAAACGAGTGTAAACCCGAACAAGGCTGCAAGTGAAATCCAATACAAGTATTGATGATAATCGAGTCCTCGACTTCGAAGCACTTCGTAACCTATTGTAGTGTTTGTAGCTTGTACCTACAAAAGTTGGAGCACAAAACAATCATACTTAGGGACTCGAATCTCTGACCTCATGGTAGAAAATACACATCTCGATCAGTCAAGCTAGGCTCTAAGTTGTCGATTGATTCGTATCTTACGTAATCATAGAAATGAGTGTCGAACACAAGTTTTATACCTTTTGCCACCTCGGAGCAAGAAACTCATTGACAGAAAGGCCAATTTCTCCATAACTAATAGGCGAAACCCAAAAAGCCCATCCCAACCAAGCAGGCATGGAAGCTGCAAAACTCGAACACCAAACACCGTCATTTTCTTCTCAATTAATATTGATAATTCACTCGCTCGGTCTTTTAAACAAGAGTGATTGAAAAACTTACAATGCGAGATGATGAAGCCACCAAACAACAAGACTAACAATATTGCAAAACCCCCTACTGTCATGGAAGCTACTTGGGTTTGGCAGATTGAGGCTATCAGCCGATACATAGATAATGATGTTAAGTGCACCGCAAACAGAAGAACAGCTTGTTTAAGGAACCTATCAAACAGAACATTCACAGCTTAGAAACACTAAAACAAAGATAAAACTTCAAGTTTTTGGATCAAAACTGACCTACTGAGCTGAGGAGTGAAGCCAATAACATAATAAGTAAGACATGTCCATACTAATGATTCCACAAGTGAAAGAGGGATCTTCAAAATGGCTGTGGGAATTGCATAGGCCCATGCTTGATAGAAGTAGAATTGTTTTTGTTTATAGAAAACTTCCAATCTTTGAATGGTCATAGCCAACTCTGGAACCCCATCAACAAGTAGTAAAATAAGTGCATAAAACAAGGCTCCCATGTAGTAGTTAGCATGCTCGAGATCGACTTTCATTCGTGTTCGGAGAAACACCGTCATTGTGACCAAACCAATGATAAAAAGCTGCTCGAGTCAAACATATAGACACAAACTTCAAAGCTTAGCGATTACGCTCATCGTTCAACCAATATTAAGTTAGAACATGCTAACCTGAGCCGTTTTGAAGACGTAAACAAATGAATTTCGTTTCATGAGGAGGAGTTCCCTTGATGCACAAGCTTTAAACACTTGCCATTTAGAAACACTGTCAGTATCCAACATGGAGACATCATCATCATCCAAGTGGCTTTTCGAGACATCCTCTTCTTCGAGCTTCCTCGACGACTCGAACTTTGTACGAAATGCATCGACCGAGATATATGTGTAAGGAATGTCGTTACAGTGCCAAAACTGTGGCTGATCCTTTCTGGAAATGACCTCTTGAAGAAAATCTGCTACCCCTTTTCTCTCAGGGCACTTGAAACCACAATCCTCAAAGAATTCAAGAACTCGATCACGAGGACCGTGATATATGATCTTCTTTTGAGCCATCAAGATTATGTCGTCGAAGCGATCGAAGGTTTCGGGAGCTGGCTGAAGAAGGGAGACAAGTATTGTAGCATCTGTAAAATGAGCTAGATTTTGCAGACAAGAAACGATTTGAAATGCTGTGGAACTGTCCAATCCATTTGTTATTTCATCCATGAACAAAGCTCTGTGTGGACCAACCATCATTTCTCCTGCATGTTTTTATTTTATTTTAGTTTATTTCAATCCAATCAACTTCTAAAACGTGTTCGGTTTTCATTTCAGGTCACCACAATATATCTCGGTCATAATTTTCGTTCGTGTCACAATTCCGTTCAACGTTCTATCAAATTTCTACACTCCGAAAGTAGTTTTGAAATATTATTGCAGGTTTTGAAAGAACTCGAGTATTTCGAAAGCTAATTATCAAGATTACCGGTCGTTAATCTCTTCTTTTGGCCACCTGAAATGCCTCTTCTCATAGCATCCCCTACCAGTGTTTCAGCACAAATATCAAGCCCAAGAATCTGCAACATCGATGGGTAAATTTGGGTAACATTGGGTAAAATTAACATTTTTTTTTTACCATTCACTCAAATTTAATGTTTAAATTCAATAAATAAATAAAAAAAAAAACATTAAAAAATGGAAATTGGATAAAAGAGAACAGACCTTGAGTATGTAATCAGTTTGAAGACTTTGTCTCAGTCCTTCAACAGAAGTGGCCTATTTAATTTTAATACATAAAATAAAAAAAAATAAAAAAATAAAAAAATAAAAAATAAAAAATAAAAAATAAAAAATAAAAATAAAAATGTACCTTCATGTAAATATCAACATCAGGATCTGGAATAATTCCTTGTTCCTTCTCCCTTTTACAAACCTCCTTCATCATATCTGCACAGTAAAAAACCAAACAATCCCACACAAAATGGGTTTTTACCGAGCATACAACATATTTAATTTAATTGATTTTTTTTTTATTATTACCAAACACTAAATAAAGATGATTTATTCCCGGGGAATCCGAACCCCACGAAATAATTTACTGGGGAAGCTTCAATTATACATTAAAAAAATTGGTAAACCCACCTGCTCGACTTCCGACACCTTGACACCGAGCTGAAAAATCAAGGGTTTCCCTCACCGTCATCTCGGGAATGTGTAGATCATATTGGCTTATATATGCACTTATTTTTTGGGGGACAAACTCTTCAAGTTTCTGCCCATTGTAACAAATTTCTCCTGTCATCTTTTTCGGTGAAAATAAGATTAGTAGTAAATAACTACATTTTTCAAATTATACCATTAAACTCTTAAATAAATAAATTTAAATTTTAAAATTTAAAAAAAAAAAAAAAAAAAAAAAAAAAGGCTAAAGTCTTCTACCTCGATGATTCATAGTTGATTTGTACATTTTGCAATATTTTAGATTTTAATTGTAACAATCTCATGAAATTAAAAGTTGAATTAAAGTTTTGCATTAAAGAAAAAAAAAAAAAAAGAATACCTTGAGAGATTTGTGAAGATTTCCCGACAGGGCTTTTAGTAGTGTGGTCTTACCGCACCCTGGGGGCCCAAGCAGCAGAGTTAACCTGAATCAAACTCATTCCTTTAACCATGGTTTAAAAATTCCATTAACTCTGGTTCAAATAAATAAAAATTTTATTATTAATTTTAAAATATACATTTATTTAATTTCATAATCATTTTTGTATTATTTATTCTTTAACAACTCTCCTCAATAATTTTTTTTATTTATTTTTTTTTTATGATTTATCCATTAGTCCTTAAATTAAAATAAATAAATAAACAAATAAGTGAGGTGAATATTTAAAAAGAAAAAGAAAAAAGAAATACCTTCCGGGCTTTATGACACCACTAACATCCTCAATTATATTAATTTTAGCTCCACGGGATTTTCCACCACAAAAATTAATAATACCCTAACAAAATAAAACACAAAATTAAAATTTAAAAAAAAAATCAAGAAATTCTAGAAAAATATTTAAAATGATCCAATAATCATTTCCCATTTTGTTAGACGAATTAAAAAAATATTTAAATTCTCATTTATACTTAATTAATTCCCAGATATTAATTTTTTTTCCTATTTATCCAAAAAAACATCCATTTATTACGTCATACAATATTCATTAAAAGACAAATTTTAAAAGAATAAGATTCTTAAAAAAAAATAAAAAAATAAAATAAAGAATCTCATTCCAATTCTTATTAATTAGGTCAACTAAATAAAATAGTTTTTAAAATTTAATTACAAGAAAATAATAAAATTAAAATTAAAATATAGCAATTATTTATCTTTTTTATTTAAATTTCTCTATATTTTTTCCCCATTAAATAATAAAAAAAATTAAAAAAAATGCTTACAAAAATATTGGTTTGAAGCGAATTCCAAAGCGTGGGAAGAGCTTTGCCTCGAACAATCTCACACTTAGCTTCAATATTCACATTTTTATATTCCACTTCCACCCTTGGGAATTTCTCACCAACCCTTCAATTAAAATTTAATTTAATTTAATTTAATTTAATTTTGTAATTTATATTTAATATAATTAAAATTAAAATTACAAAAAAGGGCTTACTTGTGGATTCTCTCCTTCACTTTTCTCAAAAGCTTGAGATTATCATTCTCAATGTGGTTGATGAGGTTTTGAATGAAGACATGGCGCTCTTCATCTCCAAGCTTGGTAACATCGACCACGACTCTTCTTTCCGCTTCTCCCCGAGCGTCGTCGAACAATGACGATCTCAGTCGTTCGAACGTTGGCAATCTCTCGATCGACATCCAGAGAGAAACATCTTGAATATCACCGTCCTCCTCCTCCTCCTCCGCCACCGAGCGCCTCCCGAAACTTGAGCTAAAGCTTCTTCTTCTTCCTATTTCCCCCACCTCAATCATTCTCCCTCCCTCCTTTGTTTTTGGGTTCATTCTAGAGAGAGAAAAAGAGAGAGAGAGAAACTCAAATAATGCAATATTTTCCACTTTTTATATATATATATATAACTCAACATGTAATATTATAGTAAAAAGGGCATGTTAGAACATGTGGCTTTTAGCTTAATTTAAAGCGTAATATATATTTTAATCCATACCCGTAGAATCTCGGTTGACAGTATCAACAAATTCGAGGGTTCAACTTTCGATGTTAAGGATTAATCGATACTTATAAAGATGTACACGGGTTGGGTTAGAAAAATCATTTAGACCAAACCCATAATTTCGAGTTGATTGAATTGATGACCCGAGTAACTCGAATAGAGCTCACAACCCAATTCAACCCAATCTTTTATTTTCGGTTTGAGTTGGGTTGTCGGATCAGTGGAATCATGTTGAAATACTGATGTTTTAATCCTAAAGTTAGTGGATACTTCTTAATTAGCATTAATTGACTAATGGGAGCATGGTTTTTGAAGTGCATAGATACGAAAATTAATTTATATTATTAATTACTTCTTAACGGTTAAAATTGTAATTTAATTAATTTATTTATTATTTTATTTACAACAAAGGTCTCATTTGGATTCCTAAATAAAATAATATATAAATCCAGGTTTAAGAAATAAAAAATAAAATAAAATAATGAAGAGTCAAGATATGAAGCAAAAATTGGATTAAACAAATATTTTATTGAATCAAATCAAATCATTATATAAAACATTTTGTCAGATCCATTATTATTATATATTTAAAAATCAAATAAACATAATTATTATAAAAGTTATATATTCAAAATTTAGATAAAAAATATTTTATTATTTTGTCATTAACTATTTAATAGAGAATGTGATTAAAAATATGAATAAAATGGGAATATTATTTAAATTTTAGAGATTAAAATGGTTATTTTTAAAATCTTAAATATTAAAATAGACATTTAAAATTGGAAATAATTAGAGGAAAAGTCAAAGTTACAGTTTTATTTATTTTTTAAAATTAACAAAAATAAGAATAAAAGTCAACTTTGAATGGGTTGGTTTTTATTTATTTATTTTATTTTATAATAATTAAAAGAGTTTTATTTGGTATCACTTATCCTATCGAATGTGTCAATAAGATGACGTGGAATTTGATTATTCTAATCGGTTTTACATATAAGACATGTCCAATTTTTTAGAAACAAATTTAACTTCGAGCAATTTTCTACCAATTTTATCCCTAAAATTGATGTATCTTATAATGAAATAATTTTGCAATTAATTTCATGTCAATATTTTACCATTTATTTTTTATTTTTTAAGAAATAAAAAATAAATGGCATGATTGTGGACCTTGATGGCTTAGCATGAAGCATAATGCTTATTTTAGAGGCCAATATCGTATCGAATCATTACTCAATTACTTTAATTAGCATATTATATTAATATAAAAATAAAAAATTTACTCGAAAAAAAGTTTAAAAAGACGTAAAAAGATGAATAAATTTTTTAAAAATTTTGATTATATACTCTATACATTTTTAAAAATTGAAATTCTAAAATTTTAATTTAATAAATGTAATGAATTCAATATGTTAATTTAAACGAGTTAAATATTATTGATTGACTGATTTAATTTATTTATAAGAGGTTAATGTGATTTATTAGTTCAATTTATGGGGAAAAAAAAAAGACAAATGATTGAGGGCCTGTCATGGAAAGTAAATGGAAGAAAAATAATGGTCCCGGCGGGGCTCGAACCCGCGACCTTCGGCTCATAAGACCAACGCTCTAACCAACTGAGCTACGGGACCATTTGTTGGTATGTGGTAGAGGAAATTATAATTAAAATATAATTATTGAATTTTTACAAGTTTTTTTTTTAATCATTAATATGTACTTTTTTAAATGAATTGTTTTTATTATACTAAGATTTTATTTTTATATAAATGTACGAAGAAAATAATTGTGAAAATAAATAGCATCCCAGTGCATTATTACTTGTATTGTTCATACTCTTCTACTATTAATTTTTTAAGAAAATGTAATTATGTGATTTTATTTTTCTAATAAGCTCAATAAATTATATATAAATAGACGTAATAATTTAAGGAGAGATTTTCACATCCTTGCAAGAAAATGTTTCGTTTTGTTTTCAATCGAGGTAGGATCTCACAATCCACCCTATTTTGAGGCCGAGCGTTTCAGCTGCCACACCTCACAGTATCGGGCTCTAATACTATATGTAATAGCTCTAGCTCACCATTAGTAGATATTATCCCCCTCGACATGTTACGTATCGTTGTCAGCCTCACGATTTTACAATGCGTTTGTTAGGAAAAGGTTTCCACACCCTTGTAAGAAATCCTTTGTTCCCCTCTCCAACTAATGTGGGATCTCACAATTCACTTCCTTAACAGCCCAACGTTCTTACTGGCACATCGCCCAGTGTTTAATTTTGATACCATTTGTAACAGCTTAAGTCCACCACTAGTAGATATTGTTCGTTTCGGCCCATTACATATCGCCGTCAACCTCACGGTTCTAAAACACGTATAGAGAGAGGTTTCCACATCTTTATAAGAAATCGTTTGTTCCCCTCTCCAACCGATAGGATCTCACAATCCACTTCCTTAGAAACCCAACACCCTTTCTGACACACCGCCGAATGTTTAGTTCTAATACCATTTGTAACAACCTAAGCCCACCATAGTAGCTATTGTCCGTTTCGGCCCATTACATATCACCGTCAACCTCACGATTCTAAAACACGTATATAGAGAGGTTTACACGCTTTCATAAGAAACAGTTCATTCCCTCTGTAACCAGTATAGAAAAAACCGAACGAACCAGGACATTTTGGTACGAGGGTTATGTTTTTTGGGGTGTGGGTTCTGAGTGTACCATTAAATGGTGTGGTTGAAAGGAAGGGGGTGTGTTTAAGGTCATTGAGTTCCCGTGCCAATCATCATTAATTTCCGCCATACCCAAAGCCGCTTTATTTTATGTTGGTGGTCAAACTTTATGTCACATTCCAATATTAGTAAACATTAATTTACTCTAATTTAATATTTTCATAACATTTCCATAATGTTACTTGTCGGAATTAATTCATTCATTTAAATACTACACCCCTCAATTTAATTTTTATTTAGAAAATAAAAACAATAATATGCAAATAATAACTTATGTTTTAATCGAAATAATTCATTTAAAATATTTCTAAATAACTTATTACTTATAATATTATTATATATATATATATGAATATCAATTAAAATGCCAATTATTATTATTTTTAATTATACTCTTTAAAAATTATTTTTAATTTTTTCGTTGAATTTTATAGTATATTTTCACTATTATGCAAATAAATAATCTAAATATTTTTTTTATAAAAAAAAACACAAATTAGGGTTTAAATAATGATAATTAAAAAACATAAACACAAAAAATTGGAATTAAAAGAAATACCAAAAAAAGAAATGAATTTCCATATATGATGGCGCCGAAGGTCTAAATTCCAAAGACAGCAAATCAGAGTTTCAGTTTCAAAGCGCTTCAGTCTCTCAGAGATCCATGAAGAGGCAGAACAGCTTCTTATCATCGTCCTCGCAAGTTGAGATTTCTTCCGATGACCTTCTCCGCCGTAGCCTCAGCCGCCGCCGTTCCAAATCCTTCGGCTGTGTCTCCAACCTCCTCCATTTCCTCTCCAACAACAACCACAGCCGCCGCAATAAGTCCATCACATTCGGTAAACTTTCTTCTTCTCCGTCGTAATCTTCATTAATTCCTTTTATTCGACCTAATTTCATCGTAATCTCTCTGTTTCAGTACACAACAGTAATCAGGAATTTCTCGACAATGCAAGTTCCGAATCGAAAATTTCTCGATCTCCAAAACCAGAATCCGCCGCTAATCTCCTAATTTCCTCATCCGTTTCGCCGCCAATTGCAGAACGATCCGAATCCGCAATCTCTACAACGACTGTGGAGAGGTTTTTAGGAGCGAGAGGTCCGATCGTGCGATTGATGGGACTGGAAAGCTCCAAAGTGGAGGAAAGCGTTCCAGAAGCGGCGGAGAAGCAGAGGAAGGTTATGGAAGCTTTGGAGAAATGCGAACAGGATCTGAAGGCGCTGAAGGAGTTCATCGACGCGCTTGATTCGACAGAGAGCTTCCGAATGTCGTCTCCGGTCAGTGAAGGAAAAAGGATTGAGTTCATGGCTTGGGAACAGCAGCAGGATCCTAGTCCAGTATCGGTGCTCGAAGAGTTGAGTAGGCCGCGGCATTTCGTTAACCGCCATGCGTGCAACAACAGCAGGATCTTCCACCAGCCGTCTGCAAATCCCGGTACGTTCTCGCACTAACAAAACAGTTAAAATTTACTGCTATTATATTATAATTTTAATATTTTTGGCTAAATTATAAGTTCATTAATTTATTTTACTCTTAGCACTTGGAAATTAAAATTTATATTTAGTTTAGATATTTATAACAAATTAAAAAAAGTTTAAAATACTCTTTAGTATATTGTCGGTTAATTTTTTAAAAATTAAAAGTTTAATTACAGACTAAATTTATATAAATAAAGTCAAAAGGTTTATTAGGTAGAAAACAAAAAAAACTTTATGGACTTATTTTAAAAATTAAAAGTTTAATTAGAGACTAAATTTATATAATTAAAGTTAAAAAGTTTATTAGATAGAAAAAAAAAATTATGGACTTATTTTAAATTTGGAGTCTATAATTTCAAAATTTTAGGAATTAAATTTGTAATGTAGTGTTTTTTTTTTCAGTAATTTAGGATTTGATGTAAAGTTAAATTAGCAAATCATATTGATTAGAAGGAAACTAATAATGAAACTATATGACATGTAGGGATTAATTGAGATTAAGTTATAGCAGAAAGGGAACAAAATTATTTAATCTACAACTTTTAAATTATTGGGATAAAATTACATCACTTTTTTTTTATTTTTTTAATTATTTCATTTTGAAAAAGAAATATCCTTTATTGAAAAAAGTTTTTACTTTTTTATTTTTATTTTATTTTTTTTGCTTTACAAAATATATTTTTAATTTCTAGAGGTTTTCAAATAATTAATTAAATCAAACTTCAATTAAATTTTAGAAAAGAGAATACAGATAAAAAAAATCTTATAAAATCCTGAGAAATAAAATACCAAACCAATAATTATATAATTTAAATAGAAGAGAGGAAAATTGAGTAGAAAAGTGAAAGAGGGTAAAAAAAAATGATGATTTTGTTAAGGGTAAATGGGTAGAAAAGTGAAAAAGGGCCAAAGGTGCGAGTAATGATAGCATATCAATTGCAGTAAGCAATAATAATAATTTTGGGTACAAACTGAAGCAATTGCCTTTTATTGTTTTATGCAATTATTCTTATCCCCAATAACTCCTCCCCAAAATTCATTCATACCTTCTTCTTTTTATTTATTTATTTATTATTATTATTATTATTATTTTTTACTTTTAAAAATATCCTATAAATTTTAATTTCATTGAGTGTTTAATGGATTGCCCCACGTTTTTTTTTAATGAATTTTAAAAATTTATAAACAAAGTTTGCAGTGTTTATTTAATAATTTGAAATAAGTTTATCGGTCTCTCTTCTAAGATAAGTTCTAATCATCGTTTTTAAATTTGTGTTCTTACTATATATATATATATAGATTTTTTACTTTAAACTTTAGTCTAAGATGCATGCTTAGTTATTATTTGTTGTGATTCAACTAGGGAATAATAATGTGCTTAGTTTAGGTCTCATTGAGTTTATGACGGGAACACTTTGGAAAAAATATTAAATCCTTGGGGGAATAAAATTGAAACTTTCAAAACTTGGTTAAAAACCAAAACTTAGTGTCATGACCATGCTTGTCCAGAATGTGTTGCTCATGACTGATTTGTTCGTTAGGTTAAAGCAAGCGCTGCACAATTATTAGTCTAATGACATAGGTTATTACGACTAAGATTTGGTGTATTGTGGAGCTAGCATGTAAGAATAACCTAAGTACTTAGTTCTCATTTTAATCTCTGACTTTAAAGTTGTCATAGGTAGGTCTCTAAATCATTATGAAAACTTTCTAAATAGTCTCCACACTCTTTGGACTCAATTATTTTGATTCGAAAGGAAGATTGAAAAGTTAGATTATATCTATGACCAAAAGATTAGAGGTTCGAATCTCCACTCTCACTCATTGAACTAAAACAAATACCGCCCGATCTCAAGTTTGACTCAAATAACATAAAATCTTTCCAACCATTCATTATATAGGTGTGTACGGAACATGATTTAATCTCTAATAACAATATTGTAGGAAGAGTACAATCACAACAAAGACAACAAATGATGCAAAGGAAGAAGAAACAAGAAGGGGATCATATCTTCAATATAAGCAAATTTGAGAGAACCAAAATCCCTGAAGAAGTAGTTGGTAACTGGAAAAATGAAAAAGCAGCTGAATCTCCACCGTGCGGTAGGGAGGCAATGAAAGATAGTTTAGAAGGAGTGTGCAAAGACATTTCTTGGGGTCTAAAGATGGAAGTGGGAAGAATAGGACTGGCTTTACAACATCAGATTTTTGGGGACTTACTTGAAGAGTTAGTTAAAGACCATACATTTACTTATACTTCACTGCCATTTGAAGCTTGCAGGAGAAGACTTTGTTTCTAGTGTTCTCGACTTTATTCGGTATTTTAGTTTAGAGACGTTGTTTATCATTCTCTCCATCATCATTATTATTTCTTTATGTTCAACCGTAAAAGAATTTAAAATTCTGTTCTTTGGATCAAAACATATATATTAGTAAGTTACGCAATTTTCAAGTCGGCTTATGGACGTTTATTAGTAGTTACGATATATATTTTTTACATTTGAGTCCAATGCTTATCCTATAGTTTCTTATGCATAACCATTCTTTACTAAAATGTAAAAGATTTGATAAGGCATGCAAACTCAATGGCCCTTGATATCCTTTCTAGAAATTATTTGTGGGTACGAGGGGCATTAACGAATTTTTTTTAGTACTATCGTATTCACTTTGTTTACGAATCTAGAAATTTTAAACTAATAGTAAACCGTAAATAAAATTGAACTATTAATTTAATACATTGCAATAGTTTTTAACAGCAAATTTATATCTGTAAAAGGCATATATTAGTATAAAATAATATGAACAACAATGACATAGAACTCTAATGCAGACGAACAAGCCTGAGACCATCAACATTTGACATAAGAGCACCACAAGTCACAGTTAAGCAGCATTTGACATAAGAGCACCACAAGTCACAGTTAAGCAGGGAGCTTGAAGCACCAACAGAGTGGGTGGTGGTGGTAGCACTGGCCGACGCACCAACAGGGCACTGAAGGAAAGGGCTGCTTTTGAAGCAAGGAAAATAAACACCGAAAGGATTTCAAAGGGAAATTTAGAAGGGGTTAACCTTAGAAAAAAAATGTCAAAGATAAAAAAGGAAGATAACCAGATATTGTCCTTTTTGGGTTTTCTCTTTCGGACTTCCCCTCAAGATTTTTAAAATGCGTTTGTTAGGAAGAGGTTTCCACACCCTTAAGACAATGTCTGTTAGTGATGGGATTAGGCTGTTACAATTTGAATAACTTTTAAGACAATGACAACAAACAAGTCGAGCGACTTAAAAAGATTTCACTCGAATTCATTCATCAATCACGCTACTATGAGAAAAGAAAATAATACATTTATATAAAATTAAGGTTGTTCACCAAGCAAAGCAATAATCCCACGCTTGACTTGAATAAAAGAAGCAAACATGAACATGCAAATGCACAAAAAATTAGACCATGGAATATAGTTGAAACAGAGAAAGAATTATGATGTCACCCACAGGAGGGTTAGTAAATGGAGCACAAAATTGTCACATTATTCAAGGGCGAATGAGAACTATAATAATAAGTACCAAATGCAAGGGCTTGTTTGAGCGGTTCTTTTATTGGCTAACACAGAAGGCCACTTGGAGGATTCAGAGCATCTTCACTTCGCAACAAATCAAATTTGCTGCACAGATCTGCTGCTGATTCAGCTCATTCACTAGATAACTCACATTCAATGCCTCGCTTGTTAAGAGCTGAGTTGAGAAAATCCAATATGAAAATGCTTGAGACAAGGGAGTTCGAAGCCATTACCTACAACTTCACATTACCAAACGCTCCCTTGAAGGAACCATAAAGTGGCTGTGATCTTCTGAAGCTGAAAATATCATCTATTTTTACTGTGTCGGGTTGAAGTGGTTGATCTAGATCTGCAGAATACTCTGAGGAGTGAAGGTTTCCGTAAACCCGAACGCTTAAAGACCTCTTACGAGGTGCACCAACTTTTATATGTTCATTGAAGAAGTTGATCAAATCCTGATGTGTGAGTGTCTTTAATGCCGCAACCTGGTTAAAACCAACGGTAATAGCCAACAGTGCATATCATGCCCCGAAACATTGTATGAAAAACTGGAGCATAATAATTTGATATCATACCTCTGATTCTCTCCTGTCGAATTTCATTGTCCCATCAGCAATCTCTCGCCAGTAAAATCCAGATTCCTCTCTCAAGTTCTTGAATTTCTCAAGCTTCATATCTACTAGAGCATTTACATTGCTCTGCACAACCACCATCCATAACAGGACGATTAAGTATAAAGCATGTGTATCCGAACAGGACTAGAGCATTTGTGGCTTGCAGTCACAATGAGGTTTGTATCCGAACCAGGCAAATTTCATGAGCTAAACTTTGTAATTTAACACTTTTTATTATTAAATTTGTCACGTCAATAATTTTAATAATAAAAATATAACACATCATTGCTTTCAATTAACTAATGGAAATCGAACTTCGAGGACCTAATTTTAGTATTTCTAAGCCTAACGGACAAAAGTGCTAGATTTTGAAATTTAAGAACCTAAGATTTTGGCACTTAGGAATAAACTGTCCTATTGTCCACCAAATTTAAAGGGCAAAAAAGATAATTTTTCCTAAAAAAGTTTATTTTGTCGGAAACCATGAAGCCACCACATTGTTAAGACGTCACATACAAATGGTAACTTAACACTGCATATCATATGAGTTATAGAAATAATATAGTGCAATTACTGCTCTCACCTTGAATTCTTCAATGGTCATATCGACGAGCTTCTTCTCAAACATCTCTAGGAACGATTCTACTCTCAAATCAATATTTCGAGGACCCTGCCACATCAAAATAAGGATAAAATCCATGACATGTCAAGGATACGGTAGCAGATGAGATAATGATCCTTACCTTGACAGTGGACTGAATAATAAATTGAACTCCACGTATACCAGAGTCGTTCCTGTATTTGAAGATAAATTAATTACACAGTAAATATTTCAATAAAGGTGAGTGACAAAATGTTCTAACCTTTGCATTAGAACAGTAATATAGCCAAGTTGTTCAACAGTTCTAAGCTGATGAAAAGCTGCTTGTTTTGCCACAAGAGCAAAAAGCTGAAGCTTCACATTCTGTAGGAAATCATCTCGATGCACCTAAATATTGAAGAAAAGGTGCTTAGCAAAGTGCATCAAACCTTAAACCAAAGAAGAGTTAAGGAGGAATTCCTTCGAGTAACGGAGTGAGTTCCTTTCTTTTCTTATGCATAAACTGTAATATCAACATTATACCTATACTTTTTAATTTATCATTTTTCACTGTAGTGAATTAGTTTCATTACATACACACAAAAGAGGAAAGTAAAACACAGAAAATACAAAAGAAAAATATTCATATTAAAGGCAAAGAAGTGAATTAGTTTATAACCTGAATATAGTGGACAAGAGCGGAATTTTCATCGTTTCGATTGAGACCCTCTGCTGAATAGAAATAACCAATGCCCCTCTCAAGCTTCACAACTCTATTGGTTGGATGCTGTGATGGATATAATGGTCGTGATATTGGATTTGTCCCCTTGAAGAACATATCTTCAATGTGTTCGATCATTGTTTCGGATTCATTCCTTTCAATGTTTCCTGAGTAATTAACCATTAAAGCCAAAAGCTTGTGATCCGTAAGATAGTCAAGACGAAAGAGAAAATGATACAGACCTGCAATATAACATTCCAAGTAGGCACTTGAGAGCAAAGTGGGAGCAAATTTAACTAGATCTTCTGCCCCCAAATGTGGAAGGATTGCAAGTTCCTCCATTAATGGCCATGTGTGATCTTGAAGTATTAACGAACAATAGTACAAAGCCTGCTGATATGGCTTCTGAAACTTGAAATTTTGGTACTCCTTTAACACAGTTTCCTGATAGAAAGATCGAATGTTAGATAAGACACTTCTTGAACAAATGCACCCCCTAAATTTGGTGACTCAATTTTTTTTCCTTCGTAGTTGAGGTATTTAAATATTCACTTCTGTACGTATTCTTTTAAATAAAGAAAAATTGAATATTTTATTGATTGAATGAATGAAAAAGTATAATATTATTGGTTTCGTTCTAAAATCCTTGACTGAATGATGCAATCACTTGCCATACCGTATTATTACTAGTCTTTTCCTATCTACTGAAATTTAAATATTTCAATACTTGATAGTTATTATTCAATTTCCAACTCTAATTAATTAAGATGATAAGATTTCTATGTTTAGAAACTTATGCAAATGAATGATAACAATACCTTGATGACGAGAAACCTATCAGGTTTCACACTGAATTTTGCAATTTTTTCAACTATAGTTTCCAATAGAATCCTCAATTTGTGGTTGTAACCAATCAGAGTCACCTAAAGAACAATAATGAAAAACAACAGGGAAATTAAGAATTTTATGGGAAAGTGACAAATTGCGGTACTAATGATCTAGTATCCGTTTTCAGAGATCATTCACCAGAATAACTGTGAGCATATCACAAAAATGAGTACTTTTTAGCAAATTACCGGTAAGATTATGAAATATGTACTCTATTTATGGTCCAAAACAAAATACTTGTCCCATTTTTATCAACTTTCTTAGGATATGAGAACAAATTATACACTTTCTACAAAGCATTATCAACTACCTGAACCAGATAGAACAAAAATGAAGAGAGTAACTGAATAGCATTCAAGTAATCCAGCAAAGTAAATTCAACTTAAAAAAGTATTTACGGATCTCATAAAGCTACCATGCGTTAGCTCCTTGTGGTTTGAAGTCAATGGTGTGAGGCAACAATGTACACAAACATAGCAGCAACTAAAGCCTCTCAAACATAATGCTGAATATTAACCTTTTCTTTTAAGCAGAATTTTCATCGAATGCAATGAAAAATTACAACAGCTTACCAACATGTCAGAAGAATAAATTGAAACAAAATACACTAGTCCAAACCAAACAAGCTCGAAAAGAAAAAATCTTAAGAAGGTACCTAAGCTTTACAAATGATAAAGGCCCAACTGGAAAGATCTACGAGACAAGTAAGTTCTAATCCACTTCTTCAAGAAAAAAAAAACATCGTAGCTATAAGTTACACTATTTCAGGACAGCTACTAGCAAGAAAAATCGCCCAAGAACTTTTATGTTCTCTGGAAACTGGAAGCAAAACCATTATAGAGAACTACAGGAGAAACAAATCCAGAAAGAGGAAAGAAGAAAGAATAGATTGCCTCGAAACCACATTCTTCGACAAGAGCTATAAGTTTGCTATCAACTTCTCTTTTGAAAATAAAACATCTAAGACTAATTCATCTTCATGCACTAGAAACAAAATCCAGCATAAACTTCAAAACTTATAAGCATTGACAACTCAGATACTATACCCTTTGCTTCAAACATCTCAGCAAAAACCAATTCCATTGCTTTTAGAATCAAAACAATAAAGTGCTAGGAAATCAACCTTTAAAATTACCTATTCTACCATCCTTCACATGTTTCTCTCAAAAAATCTTAAACTAATAGATCTGACCAAAGAGGATACTTGTTGAAAATTCTTTGATTTCTTTCAAAACGAACTGTGTATGAAGAAACTTCAATCCATCGATAAGAATGATGAAGAAGACAACTTGCTCCTTAAATACGACATAGGAATCTGAGGAATCTTAAAAAAGTGGGTTAGCCGGTCCAACAAGATGAAGAGACATGCAAAGAAACACCAACAAAGGACCTTATAACCACCATATTCCAACGTAATAGAAAATTCCTAAATCCTTTTTTAACTTGAGATTTGAAGGAAAATTAACTTAACACCAACTCCTTGATCTTTTGGCTAAACAGGTTTTATGTATCGCCACTTTTACATCATTGAAAGAAAATTCCTATTCTGGAACAAAATGGTACCTGGAAACCAGAGTCTGCAGGGCTTATGCCATAATACAGTCCAGCAACCTGAGCACTATAAGCTGCAAGACAAGAAAGATTTAGCTTCCATCCCTTAGGATGCTTGTAAGTTTTGAATATAGTTTTGGTCTGTATTTAATTATTTTAAATTACTTAACATCACATTAACACAAATATGACAAAAGGCATGCATCAGTGAAATCTTACGGACCAAATGGAAACTAAACTCAAAACTCATGGGCAAAAGTGTAACATTTTAAAACTTAGGAACTAAATAGAAACCATACTCGATACTCAAAATGCATGGACTAAAAAAGTATTCTTCCCTAAAAAATTAAATTAGAGAGGCATATAAAATAAAATATTTATGTAAAATTATCAATAAGGCCGTTAATACAAGTGAAGTTTCAAGAAGGATCGGCAGAAGATTATGCTATTCTCAGAAAAATTGACAGAAATTCAAACCAACAGAACAATAAAGGAAAAGAAAGAAAGAAAAAACTAGCCAAATACTTCATCAACTTGGAATAACTTACCATATTCATTCAGATAATCCATCAATAACCTCGTGAAAATTTCCGTTAGGACTTCTGCTTCTGGTGAGATGTCAGCATGGGGACATTTAAAATCAATCTTAACATATGCCTTGGGCGTGAAGAACATTGTATCAGGTTTGTACCATATTGTCGAATATGATGACTTTCTTAGCAGAATTGGAAACTCCACCTATTTCAACAGCCAACTATATTAGGAAAAATACAAACCAACAAAAGGAATAACATCTTCTTAGTATGAATAGAAGTTCATATTAAACCTTTTCACATGCACCCTTGAGTGATAAATCAGTAGGGATGAAAACGTTTGAAGCTGGTAGATGCAATTTTACATCAGGAGCAGATTGTATCCAATCCTGCAGACAGTAAATAAAACCGTAGTTTCATTTCCCTTCAATAGACTTACATTTTCAAAATTAGTAAATTTGATAGAGATTAGCATAATCCTCTACTCAATTGAAATAGCATAATTTTTTAGTTCCAATTCTAGATTAATTTTTTAGAGCTTGACTTTTTCAAAAGTTAGTAATTTTGATAGAAATTTTGTGTTGGAATTAGTGATTGGATTTGGATGTGACGAAAGGCTTAAATAAAAGTAAAAATTACAACCGTCATCAATCTAAGGTCTCATTTGATAAAATCAAAGTTTTAGGATAAATTTGAACTCATATTTTCAAATGCAAGGGTAAAATTGAATTTTTCCCAATTTTTTAAAAGTTTCTCCTAAATTTTTAATCGAAATACACATTTCTAATAAAAACAAAATTACTATTAAACGACAAACCTGAATCAAAGGGCCAGAAATTTTCTCGATGGAGTAAGCAGTTCCATACCACTGCTCAACCCTATCGGTCTTGCCTTCAAAGTTCTTCGACTCCCAAAAGATGCTACAGAACATAAATTAATCATGTTGCACTACGTTTTCTATAATAGGAAACAAACATTTTATTGATAGATAAAATATGAATTATTATTAAAAAAAAAAAAAAAAAAAAAAAAAAAAAA